>NW_027331929.1:2811576-2869076 GCF_048418815.1 Hemitrygon akajei
CCCCTAGACATCGATAGAGCTTGTTTATTATTGCTTACTGTTATTATTATTCCTACACTTTCAGGTTTATTACTGCTAACTTGTTTTATATGTATATTTGCATTATTGACATGGTTTTTGCTTACTTTTGTTAATGAACACATTTAGTTTGGTACCACCAGACTCCAACGAATTCTTCTTTCTCTGCTGGTTAGACACCCAGTTACGGTGTCCGTAACAAATTGGGGCCTCGTCTCGAGATTTGATTACAAAATTAGGGGGGCAGTGAATCGGGATAGAAGTCCCTTATCAGATCTGGTTGTGAGATTATCCAGACGGGAAAGCAGTAGGGATGGACATTGTCAAATTCTTAAAAGACCCGACTCGGGGGCATTAGAGTTGCCAGGAAGGCTGAACTCGTGATTGTTGCGAAACGGTTAGATCTCCCAGAGGTGAAATCATCGATGAGAAAGGTGGACGTACAGAGAGAAATAGTTATGCATTATGTATCCAAGGGTGTGTTCACACTAGATGTATTGGACCTGTTCCCTGAGAGGAAACCAGCCGAGGGGGAGATTCAGTTAGAGATAGAAAAATTAAGTCTGGCTGAGGAATAGAAGAGGCAGCATTAACCTCAGATGAGGAAGCTGGAAGCAGAGGAGGGAGAAAGGCAAGCTGAAAGGGGGAAAGAGGATGAAGAAAGGAAAGCTGAAAGGGGGAAGAGGAGGAAGAAAGGAAAGCTGAAAGGGGGAAAGAGGAGGAAGAAAGGAAAGCTGAAAGGAGGAAAGAGGAGGAAGAAAGGAAAGCTGAAAGGGAGAAAGAGGATGAAGAAAGGAAAGCTGAAAGGGGGAAGAGGAGGAAGAAAGGAAAGCTGAAAGGAGGAAAGAGAAAGCTGAAAAGGAGATGGAGAAAGGGAAAGGGAGAAAGAGAGGCAGCATGCGCTTGAAATAGAGAGATTAAAGGTACAGCAAGGAAGTGACTGGGCGGCAGACCCAAATGATGGGTTCAGGATTAGTCGGGAGACCCATTTGGTACCTCCACTCGAGGAGATGGGTGTCGGTAGTTTCTTCCTCCATTTTGATAAAGTGGCTGTGAATCTGAACTGGCCTGAGAGAAAATGGGCTGTTCTGGTACAGAGCGTACTTAGGGGGAAGGCTCAGCAAATGTATTCAGCATTGTCCATGGATGAGTCTGGGAATTATGAGGAAGTAAAAAGGGCTGTATTGAGGAGTTACGAGTCGGGGCCAGAGGCGTACCTGCAGAAGTTCCGGAACTTGAGAAAGCCGTGGAACCACACGTATTTAGAGTTTGCCCGTCAGATGCAAATATATTGTGAGCGTTGGTGCGCCTCAAAAGGGGTTGATGAAGATTATGATAACCTGTTACAGTTAATACTGACAGAGCAGTTCAAAAGTTGTATCCCTGAGAGTATGAAGACGTTCTTGGATGAGAAGGAGACAGGGACTCTATCTACGACTGCAAAGTTAGCAGACGAGTATGCTTTAACCCACAAGTCAAAGTTTTCCTGAAACAAGAGCTACCAGAGAGGCAGTAGGGATGGTAGAGCAAGTCCACCGGCTAAGGCAGAGAATAAACTGGGAGCTAGTGGAAAAGGTAAGGAGGGGTAAAAGCAGGCTGGAAGGAAGGTTCCTAGCTTTACGTGTTGTAATTGTGGGAAAGCTGATCATATAGCATCTAAGTGCTTTGCGCCGAAGAAGGAGACTGAAAAAGGGGAAAACGGCAATCCCTATAGGTTGCATTGAGTCGGTCTGTAGATCGATGAGGAAGGCAAAGGTAGAGAGAGCACAAGAGGGGCGTGAGAAGTTTATCTCGAAAGGGACGGTGTCTGTGAAGGAAGGAGCCAGTTTAAATGAGTCCAGCGTTGATTTGGCGGAGAGGTTTTTACCGACCCTGTACCAAGAGGGGTTAGAGGTGGTAAAACGGAGGATAGTGGGGTGAAAGGGAGTAAAGGAGAGGAGGTAGATCTTCCCTTAGTCAGGAGGGAATTTATTGAGGCACAGAGTAAAGATGAGAAACAGATATGGCAGTTAGAAGGTCCAGGGTTGGACACGGATGATCTGTCTGTCTTGACTGAACTGTTTGCAGTTGAAGAATTTAAATGTGTTCCCGATCATGATTTAAGGGCTGTTCTAGGTGAAAAATATGCCGCTACCTTGAGGGAGACTGCTGGGTTAGCAGACGAGGTTGTTTTAACCCGCAAGGTTGAGTTTACTCCAAAGGGGAGTTGCCCAGAGAGTAACTGGAAGGATCAGGGGAACTTAGAGTTTGAAAAGGGGACTGGTATTGAGGTAGATGTCCCGTTTGTTTGTGTTCAGGTTATGGAAGTACTTGTGGAGTCACAGGGTACTGAACCTAGTATTGAAACTCAGGAAAATTCTGAGGTATCTCATTTAGTTGAAAAGGAATGTAGTTCTTTTGGGTCAGATGGACTTGGTTCAGTGAAGAAAGGGTTAAATTTGGTACCAGTGGAAGTTGGAATTCTCAGTTGTTTGTTTTAGAAGGTGTGTTAAAAGTTAATGATGAGATGAAAGCTGGTGATGTGAATATTATTGAAGGAGAAGGGAAAGGTGTTGTTCCTAAATTAAATAAAGAGAAGTTAAAGTCTGAATTGGTTTTAGAAAGATTGACAAAAGGGAAGGGACCGTTAACTGATCAATGGCTTGTTAACACGGTGCCTGTCAATCAATTACAGTTTGTTTGGAAATCTAAAGATAAACAACTTGCTGATGTTAATCAAGTATGTGATTTGGTGAGCAGAACTTGAAATGTTGTTTTGACCAAGAGGGATCATCTGCCGCTGTTAAACTGAAAACAAATAGAGTGAAAGATCCTGAAGATAAAATTAATGACTTGTTTGAAATTAACGAATTCTGTGGAAGTTCAGCAAATGGGCTTCGTTTGGAAAACATTGGTGATAAGACAGCTCCTGTGAAAGGAATCTGTGACGGCCTATTCCACACTGGTGAGCAAGTTAACCACGTGAGAGTTAAGTGGAAAAGGGACAAAGGTTGACCAAATGCCACTTTGAATAACAGGATCTGGTTTTGAGGGAATTTGACAAAGCATGTGAAAGATAAAAACACCATGGAAGATTGACTGTTTGAATGATAAGTGTAAAAGTACAATAGAGATTAGTATTTGCACCAACTTCTGTAATGTACCAGAGCATAATCACACATTTATTGGTTCACACTTTATAATATACACCTAAGCTTAGATCACAACCCATTTGTATTTTTTTGGCTAACATGAAAAATAAAAAAATAGATGTTACTAAGTTGGAGTCTGTTGTTACAGGAATTTGATATTAAAATACAACATGTAAAGGGGAGTGATAATGTCATTGCTCGATGTTAATTTGAACGTGTATCTGTATTATTCTTGTAGTTAAGTCAACTTCTGTATTTTGTTAAACTCTGTAATTTGGTGTATTGTTAATTAATTTTCCCACTGGTGAAAATTCCCAGAAGGATGGGGGTGTTATGAGTGATGAACAGACCTGATGGACAATGGGGTGAAGAGTTAACCAACACCCCCCCCCCCCCCGAGAAACACGAACTACTACTGTTGCTATGCTGTCCATGACAGAGAAATAAAGCCCGGGCAAGAACATTTGCTACAGATAAGAAGGGAAAGAGACTGTTGATGTTACTGTATTATGACTTCTACAATGGTTATTCATCTTTTACTATTTTGCTCATAAACATTGCTCAGTGGCCTGAAGGACTGGCCTTATTTGATGGACACAATCATTCACGAGTGATGGATAGCTGAGTCCCGGTGAGTAGGGATAAAAGACAGGTCTGAAGAGACACCCTCCAGACACGCCAGTGGACACTGATTGAGTGTGGGAACCCAAAAGAAAGGTGGGGGCTTCAGAGACAGAACCAGGAGATCGGTCAGTAAAGCTCGCAGTGTAAAAGCAGGGCCGGTGGAGACTTGTGTGTCTGTGTCCACTCATGCCAGAGTGACGAGTCCACCACTGGAAGAACGGTCTAGCAGAAGGACGGAGGGGTCATAGCTGGATGACCACAACAATACGACGGATTAAGAAAGCAAAAGAAGGTTTGCCTGACCGTAGCTGTTGCATCTGGCTCGCTCCCTCTGTCGCTCTCTCCAACGATTACAACACAACAACCATAACTACATCAGCACTCATGAACTGCACTGCACTTTATACTCATCTATGACAATTTATTTACCCCTAGACATCGATAGAGCTTGTTTGTTATTGCTTATTATTATTAATCCTACACTTTTAGATTTATTACTGCTAACTTGTTTTTATAAGTATATTTGCATTATTGATATGGTTTTTGCTTATTTTTATTAATAAACACCTTTATTTTGGTACCACCAGACTCCAAAGAATTCTTCTTTCTCTGCTGGTTATACACCCAGTTACGGGGCACGTAACACTAGCCACAATCTCTCTCTCTCTCTCCCTCTCTCTCTCTCTCTCTCTCTCTCCTCATCTCTCTCTCTCTCTCTCTCTCTCTCTCTCTCTCTCTCTCTCTCTCTCTCTCTCCTCTCTCTCTCTCTCTCTCTCTCGCTTTGCCTGGGCAGATTTCCGACGGGTGAAAGTTCAGTGTGAGCGGGAGCGAGTGGGAAGTTGGTGAAGAGAGTGCGGGATAAAAAGAGAGGGCTTAGTGAAGAGGACAGTGAGATAGAAAGGCATACGAAGCCATGGGATAAAGAGAGGAAGGGAGCTGGAAGAGTGAAATTCGAGTGGGATAGAGGCATTAATGGTGGATAAATAGAGAGAACGGTAGGGTTGCAGAGAGGACAAAGGGGTATTCACAGGGTGATGCAGGATGTTTGAGAGAGATCCTGAACCCCGTCTGTTGGGCTGACGTTCCTGCTATTGCTTTGCTGTCTTGACAAAGTCCCGCTCAGTGCAGCCGCAGGTTTTCAAGGCCTCTCTGAAAAACTGACAACACTCAGATCATGTTCCCATGGGTGACGAGAGTCCTCAGATACCAATCAGCGTGAGTTGGTTTCCTGTAAAGTTCAAAGAAAACTGACCGTTTTCTTTGATAAGTACTGCACTGTCTAAAAATACAAGCTCCTGATTTCGACTTCTTCAGGTGTAAATTTGGTTAGATTTGAGAGAGAGACAAGAGAGAGAGAGAGAGAGAGAGAGAGAGAGAGAGAGAGAGAGAGAGAGACTGTGAGGAGTTGTTCATTTCACTCGGAGAAAGGGGGCTCGCTTACTTCGGTGGGTGTTGGTTGTTTTGTCCCTGGGGTCGTGGTTTCCCGCGCAGAGAAGGTCTGAATCCCCGGTGATGAGCAGAGCAGTGGGAGGGTCAGAAGATCAAACCAGGAACCAACCGCGGGCGGGGGTGGAGAGGAAATTAAAGGCTCTGCATGAGTGTCACATATGAAACTGTGGTTCACTTCTACTTCACTCCTGTCATCCCTCACTAATCCCCTTCTTCCACTCCTTTATCCCCTCTTCTCTTCTTATCACACTCCATCGTCCACATCTCTGTCAATCGTCCCTTCACTCCATCCCTCCTCCCTCTTTGCAGCGCTCACTCTTCCCGTTCATGCGCTTAACTGTCCTTTTCACTCTCTCTACCGCCCTCCCTTTCTTACCCCGTCAGCTTGCACTCTGCTTTCTCCCTCTCTCCACAATTTCTCTCAAATTGCCCCGCTCTTTCGACATTCTCTACCCATTCACTCCCACCTATAGTCCCCTCCTTTCACTCCCCTACTCCACTGTCCCCTTCACCCACTTCTCTCTCTCCGACCTCCCCTAACGTTTCACTCATTCTCCTTCCCCCACTTTGACGGCACTTTCACTGCTCCTGCCCCCACCACTCTCATTTGTTGAGACAACTTTTACTCTCTCTCTCCTCCCCCACACTTCCTTCCCCTGCTCTCGGCCTCTCTCATTATCGGCCCTTGATCAGGTGTTTGTTGCTGTCGGTCAAACTCCCTATGAACACGGGCTTCCTTTGTCAACGGTCACTTCAACTTTCTGAGTTCAGAGACGCAAAGAGTCCTCGGCAGGATGAACGACAGCGTGATTTACATGACGTGAAATGCACAAAAACGGACTCACAGTCTCCTTCCCGAGGTGAGTGGGGCAGAGAGACGAAGAAACGGAGGTTATGTCTGTGTCTGACCCCGGGAGTGTGTGATGGGACGGTGTGGAGGGAGATTCGCACTGTGTCTGACCCCGGGAGTGTGTGATGGGACGGTGTGGAGAGGGAGAGTCACTCTGTGTCTGACCCCGGGAGTGTGTGATAGGACGGTGTGGAGAGGGAGATTCACTCTGTGTCTGACCCCGGGAGTGTGTGATGGGACGATGTGGAGGGAGTTTCACTCTGTGTCTGTATGTCCTTGTAAACCTTCTCTGTACTCTTTCAAGACTATTAATATCCTTCCTGTAATTTGGTGACCAGATCTGCACACAATAATCCAAATTCGGCCTCACAAATGCCTCATACAACCTCACTATTAAAATTCCAACTCTTCTACTCAATACTTTGATTTATAATGGCCAATGTACCATAAGCTCTCTTTACTGCCCTTTCTTCCTTTAGACGCCACTTTTAGGGAATTTTGTATCTGTATTCCGAGATCCCTCTTGTCTACTGCTCTCCTCAGTGCCCTGCCAAATACGTTGTATGTTCTACCATGGTTTTTCCTTCCAAAGTGCAATACCTCACACTTGCCCGTTGTAAACTCCATCTTCAAACACGAGGAAACCTGCAGATGCTGGAAATCCAATCAACACACACAAAATGCTGTTGGAATGTAGCAGGCCAGGCATCATCTATAAGGCGAAGCACTGACGACGTTTCGGGCCGAGACTCAATGAGCACTAGACCTCCAATCTTTGTATCATCAGCAAATTTGCAGGTGCAATTCACCATATTATCATCCAGACCATTGATACAGATGACAAATAACAATGGACCCAGCACTGATCCCGGTGGCACACCACTAGTCACAGGCCTCCACTCAGGGTAACAATCCTCCACTATCACTCTCTGCCTTCTTCCACTGAGCGAATGACTAATCCTATATACTACCTCACCATTTATACCTCGTGACTGAATCTTCCTAACTGACTTCCCATGCGGAATCTTGTCAAAGGCCTTACTGGAATCCCTGTAGACAACATCCATTGTCTTCCTTTTATCCACTTTCCTGGTAACCTCCTCGAAAAACTCTAATAGGTTTGTTAAACATGACCTGTCACGCACAAGTCATGTTGACTGTCCCTAATAAATCCCTGTCGATCCAAATACGTAGATCCTATCTCTTAGTATTCCTTCCAATAATTTACCTACTACGGACGGCACAATTACCGGATGACTGTTAAACAATTTTTAAACAACCGAACAGCATGAGATATCCTCCAGTCCTCCAAACCCTGATGAGTGTGATTGGACGGAGAGAAGGAGATTGCCTCTGACACCGGGTATGTGTAACGGGACTGTGTGAACGGATATTGACTCTTGTCAGACCCCTGTAGCGTGCGATGAATTGGTGTAGAGACTGCTTAACACTGCGTCTGACCCCGGGAGTGTGTGAAGGGACGGTGCGGATGAACACTGACTCTGTGTCTGAGCCCGGGAGTGTGTGATGGGACGGTGTGGAGGGAGATTCACTCTGTGTCTGACCCCGGGAGTGTGTGATGGGACGGTGTGGAGGGAGATTCACACTGACCCAGGAGTGTGTGATCGGACAGTGAGGAGGGAAATTCATTCTGGGACTGACTCCAAGATTCTGAAGGGGAAATGTCGTGGAGGGAGCTTCACCCTGTGTGAGAAGGTAATCCCATTGGATACTATCCGTGGATAGTATTCACTATGTGTTCGAGCCCAGGAGTAGTGATGAGACGAAGGTGAGGGAGCTTCACTTTGTGTGTCTGGCTACGTGAGAAGGTGATGGGACGGCGTGGATGGTATTCACTATGTGTTTGAGCCCAGGAGTAGTGATGAGACGAAGGTAGGGAGCTTCACTCTGTGTCTGACCCCGGGGGTGTGTGATGGGACCGTGTGGGGTGTGCCTCAAACTGTGTCTGATCACGGAAGTGTGCGATGGGAGGATTTGGAGGGAGCTGCACTTATGTCTGACCCCGAAAATGTTGGTTCTGACGTTCGGAGGCGCTCACTCTTCTCTCTCTCTCTCTCTCTCTCTCTCTCTCTCTCTCTCTCTCTCTCTCTCTCTCTCTCTCTCTCTCTCTCTCTCTCTCTCTCTCTCTCGCTCTCTCTCTATCTCTCTCTCTCTCTCTCTCTCTCTCTCTCTCCCTCTCTCTCTCTCTCTCTCTCTCTCTCTCTCTCTCGCTCGCTCTCTCTCTATCTTTCTCTCTGTCACACACACACACACACACACACACACACACACACACACACACACACACACACACACACACACACACACACACACACACACACACACACACACACACAATGCCGCTACACATCTACACCCTCACCACCACCGCATTTGCCTCTACTTTCAACCCATTTTAAAAAGCCCCCATTTCATTTCTGCTATTTCATTGTCTCGCTGAGCTCAGCATGGACTTCAGAGAGACATACATGAACGTGCAGCTCGTAAAACTGGACTCACCGTCTCCATCGAGAGGTGCGTGGGGACAAGGACGGCTGAAGCGTGTTTCAATCTCTTTCTAACACAGGGAGTAGTTCATCGAAAAGTCTGCAGGGAGCTTCGCTCGGTGTCAGACTTTGTGAGTGTATGATGGGACGGTGTGGGTGGAGCTTCACTCTGTGTCTGACCTTGGGAGTGTGTGATGGGACAGTGTGGAGGGAGATTCACTCTGTGTCTGACCCCGGAGTGTGGGTTGGGACGGTGTGGAGGGAGATTCACTCTGTCTCTGACCCCGGGAGTGTGTGATTTGGACGGGGTCTGTGGAGGGAAAGATTCCCCGGGGCCGGACGGAATATTGCCCGGACTGCTCCACGGAGGCGAAGGAAAAGATTCCTGAGCCTCTGGCTACGATCTTTATTTCCTCGTTGTCCACGGGAAATGTACCGCAGGACTGCAGTGAGGCCAATGCTGTCCCCTTCTTCAAATATGTTAATACTGTTAGTCCGTGTAATTATAGACCAGTGAGCCTTAAGTCTGTGGTGGGAAAGCTGTTGGAATATTTCTTAGAGATAGTATTTATGGGCATTTAGAGAATCATGGTCTGCCCAGGGACTGTCAGCATGGCTTTTCGAAAGGCAGATCGTGTCTAACCATCCTGATAGAGTTCTTTGAGGAGGTTGTCCAGGCATATAGATGGGGGGCAGTGCAATGGATGTGATCTACATGCATTTTAGTGAAGTATTTAACAAGGTTTGATACGGTAGGCTTAATCAGAAAGTCAGGAGGCGTAGGATTCAGGGAGGTTTGTCCAGGTGGATTCAGAATTGGCTTACCTGCAGAAAGCAGAGGGTTGTGGTACAGAGAGTAAATTCAGATTGGAAGGCTGTGATTAGTGGTGTCCCACAAGGATCGGTTCGGGACCTCTACTTTCCGTGATTTTTCTGACGACCTGGATGTTGAGGGTAGAAGGGTGAGTTGGCAAGTTTGCAGACGGCACAAAGGTTGGTGGTGTTGTAGATAGTGTAGAGGATTCCCGAAGATTGCAGAGAGACATTGATAGAATGCAGAAGTGGGTTGAGAAATGGCAGAGAGAGTTCAACCCGGAGAAGTCTGAGGTTGTGCACTTTGGAAGGACAAACTCCAAGGCAGACTACAAAGTAAATAGCAGGATACTTGGCAGTGTGGAGGAGCACAGGGATCTGGAGTGCTTGTCCAGAAAACCCTGAAAGTTGCCTCACAGTTGCCTGCAGCTCTGTAAAACGCTGGTTAAGTGAATCTCCCTCCACACCGTCCCATCACCACACTCCCGGGTTCAGACACCGAATGAAGGTCCCTACACACTGTCCCCATGACAGAGACCCGGCGTCAGACACAGTGTGAATCTCTCTCCACACCGTCCATCACACACTCCCGGGGTCAGACACAGAGTGAATCTCCCTCCACACTGTCCTATCACACAGTCCCGGGGTCAGACACAGAGTGAATCTCCCTCTGGACCGTCCCATCACACACTACCGGAATCAGACACAGTGTGAGGCTCATGGTGAATCTTCCTCCCCTCCGGCCCGTTACACGCTGCCGGGGTCAGTCACAGGGTGTAATTCCCCCCAAACTGTCTTCTCACACACTCCTGGGGATTGGGACAGAGTGAAGCTCCCTCCTCAACTTCCCATCAAACACTCCGGTGTCAGACTTATATTGTATCCCATGCACACCGTTCCACCACACACAGCCGGGACAGAGACATGGTGAAGCTCCCTCCACACCGTCCCATCACACACACCCGGGACAGGACATGGTGAAGCTCCCTCCACACCGTTCCACCACACACACACCCGGGATAGGGACATGGTGAAGCTCCCTCCACACCGTTCCACCACACACAGCCGGGACAGAGACATGGTGAAGCTCCCTCCACACCGTCCCACCACACACAGCCGGGATAGGGACATGGTGAAGCTCCCTCCACACCGTTCCACCACACACAACCGGGATAGGGACATGGTTAAGCTCCCTCCACACCGTTCCACCACACACACCCGGGACAGAGACATGGTGAAGCTCCCTCCACACCGTTCCATCACACACTCCTGGGGTCAGACACATGGTCAAGCTCCTTGCAGACCGTTGGTGTTATTTCTGCTCATTTCCACCGGATATCGAACACTCGGTCCTCAGCTTCTCTACGTCTCTGCGAGTACAGGCCGGTCGTGTAGTTTCACACCACTTTCACCCAGTGACTGTCAACTCACCAACCCTCCACAGCCCTCACTCCCCTCCAGCTCCCTCCTCAGTTCTACTTCTGGTCTCAAAAAACACTTATTATCTCTGAGACAGACACACTGTTGGAGACTACAGGAACGCTGGTGTGCTGGTGATTGATGAGAGGGAGCGAGGGAGTGAGGGAGCTCTGTCTCTGAATCCGTTACTGTGTTATCGGACAGTGAGGCGGCAGATTAACTGTGTGTTTGACCCCGGATGTGTGATGGGCCGTGGTGGAGGGAGCTGCACTAATGTCTGACACCGGGAGAGTTTGTGCCGAGGGCGCTACCCCCCCCCCTCTCTCTCTCTCTCTCTCGCCCGCTCTCTCTCTCTCTCACACACACACACTCTCTCTCTCTCTCTCTCTCTCTCTCTCATCTCTCCTCTCTCTCTCTCTCTCTCTCTCTCTCTCTCTCTCTCTCTCTCTCTCTCTCTCTCTCTCTCTCTCTCTCTCTCTCTCTGAGAGAACACAGGATCACAGGATTGAGCCGAAGTAATGAGGATTGCTGAAAGGGGAGGGAGCTTCCCCTCTTTTTTTTTCTTAATCCGGCAGCGTGAGCCTCAATGGAGCGGGGGGAGGGAGTGAATATCACTGAATATCTGAATCCAAGAGTGTGTTATGGGACGGTGTGGATGGTGCTCCCTCCAGTGTCTGATCCCGGGTAGTGCACGATGCGACTGTACGGAGAGAACTTCACTCAGTGTTTAACTCCAGATGTGTGTGATGGGACTGCCTGTTGTGAGCTTCAGTTCTTTTCTGACCCTGAGAGTGTGTTCGGGACGGGAAAGAAGGAACTTCTCTCTCTGTCTGCACCCGGGAGCGTGTCATAGACCAATGTGGAGGGAGTATCACCAGGGATTTTAGAGACGGGATAGTACGGAGTGAGCCTGCCTCTGTGTCTGAGTGCGGGAGACAGGTGATTTCGGTGTCTCCAAGCATAATCGATAAGCAGAAAGACCAGACAGGCTGTGTAATTCCCTGGTCCGGCCGAGTCTGTATGGGGAAATGATACAGGTCTCTATCATTAAGCGAGACACCGGTAGACCAGACACCCGGTGTATTAGTCTAGAGCGGTGGAGACTGAGGTGGGAGGGGATACAGGTCTATATCATTATGAGAGATACAGGGAGACCAGACAGACGGTGTATTAGTCTACAGCGGCGGAGTCTGAGGTGGGAGGAGATACAGGTCTATATCATTATGAGAGATACAGGGAGACCAGACAGACGGTGTATTAGTCTACAGCGGCGGAGACTGAGCTGGAAGGAGATACAGGTCTATATCATTATGAGAGATACAGGGAGACCAGACAGACGGGGTATTACTCTAGAGCGGCGGAGACTGAGGTGGGAGGAGATACAGGTCTATATCATTATGAGAGATACAGGAGAGACCAGACAGACGGTTGTATTAGACTAGAGCGGTGGAGACAGAGGTGAGAGCAGATACAGGTCTATATCATTATGAGATACAAGGAGACCAGACCGACGGTGTATTAGTCTAGAGCGGCGGAGACAGAGGTGAGAGCAGATACAGGTCTATATCATTGTGAGAGATACAGGGAGACCAGACCAGACGGTGTATTAGTCTAGAGCGGCGGAGGCAGAGGTGAGAGCAGATACGGGTCTATATCATCAGGAGATATACAGGGAGACCAGACAGACGGTGTATTAGCCTAGAGCGGCGGGGACTGAGGTGGGAGGAAATACAGGTCTATATCATTATGAGCGACACAGTGAGACCAGACAGCCGGTGTATCAGTCCAGAACGGCGGGGACTGAGGTGGGGGGAGATACAGGTCTATATCATTATGCTAGAAACAGGGAGACCAGACAGACGGTGTATTTCTATGCAGCGGGTGACAGGCAGGAGCATGTGCAGGCATTGGAGGGAGATGGACATTGCGTAGGCAGAAAGGACTTCACTGGTATAGCACAAAATTGTGGCCGAAGGGGCCTGTTCTTTTCTGTGATTTACGTTCACTGCTGTTCTAGGAGAGTAGGCACTGATTTGAACTCAGAGAGTGGGAAGAGCAGGGGTGGATTTATCAGGGAAAATGACGATTAACAAAGTCCATGAACGATTTTTCCACAGACGGCATGGACAGTGAACGACCCGCAGGGAAGAGGACCGATCAGACTCAAGCATATGGCTAATCTGCGTTTTAACAGCGACCCTCATTATCACGGGTATCTGCTGGAGGATTCATGGTGAGTTTCACACTGGTCGGAACGACGAAACCGCAGAGAACATAAATGGCCACTGTAATAGCGACACATTCCCAACATTACCCCGAAACACCTTCACTCTGATACCAAGACCAACCCCTCACTGTGGTACTTACAATGACTACGACACATCCCTCACCGTGACCCCGACACAACCCCCATCAACACATCGCTCAACGTGATACCGACACACAACTGACAACCATAGAACCATAGAACATCATTGCACAGAAACAGACCTTTTCCGCCCTTCTTGGCTGTGCCGAAGCCAAGTCCTACCTCGTCCCACTGACCTGCACCTAGACCATATCCCTGCATGCCCCTCTCATCCATGTACCAGTCCAAGCTTTTTTTAAATGATGAAAGTGACGAAGTGCCACTTCGAATGGCAGCTGTTTCCACACTCCCACGACTCTACTCTCCGTGTGAAGAAGAGCCAACTATTGTGCCCGTTAAACTTTCCCCCTTCACCCTTAACCCATGTCGCTTGTGTCTTTTTCTCCCCTAACTTCAGTGGAAAAAGCCCGCTTGCATTCACTCTATCTATATACACCATAATTTTACACACCTCTTTCAAATCCCCCCTCATTCTTCTAAGCTCCATGGAATAAAGTCCTGACCTATTCAGCCTTTCTCTGTAACTCAGTTTCTCAACTCCCCGGTAACATCCTTGTAAACCTTCTCTGCACTCTTTCAACCTTATTAATATCCTTCCACTAATAGCTGATCAAAACTACAAGCAACACTCAAATTCGGCATCATCGCTGTCTTATAAAACCTCACCATAACATTCCAACTCTTATTCTCAGTCCTTTGATTTATAAAGTCCAATGCCGATAGCTCTGTTTACAATACTTTCTACCTGTGACGCTACTTTTAGGAAATTATGTATCTGTATTCACAGATCCCTGTGTTCTACTGCACTCCTCAGTGTCCCTATCATTTACATTGTATGTTCAACCTTGGTTTTTACTTCCGATGGTGTAATACCTCATACTTGTCTGCTTTGAGCTCCATCTTCCATTTGTCATCCCATTTATCCAGCAGGTCCAAATCCCTCTGCCAGCTTTCAAAACATTACTCACTGTCCACTACACCTACAATCTTTGTATCATCAGCAAATATGCTGATCCAATTCACCACATTGTCATCCAGATCATTGATATAGATTGCAAATAACAATGGAACACAGCACTGATCCCTGTGGCAAACCACGAGTCACAGGCGTGCACTCAATGAAGCAATCCTCCACTAACACTCTCTGTAACACTCTCTGGCTTCTCCCATTGCGCCAATGTCTAATCCAATTTATTGCCTCACTATGTATATCCAAGGTCCCTATTCTTATTCGCTTTGCATTTAATCCTGACAGGAAGTGACAAACTGCACTCTCAAACACCCTTCTTGCTCCTCCACCCCTTCTTAACCCATCCCTGACATATTTAGTTGTTTGCCTGTTCTCCATCTCCCTCTGGTGCTCCCCCCATCCTTTCTTTCTCCTGAGGCCCTCCCGTCCCATGATCCTTTCCCTTCTCCGGGCTCTGTATCACTTTCGCCGATCACCTTTCCAGCTTTTAGCTTCATCCCACCCCCTCCGGTCTTCTCCTATCATTTCGCATTTCCCCTCCCCCCACTACTTTCAAATCTCTTACTATCTTTCTTTCGGTAAGTCCTGATGAAGGGTCTCGGCCCGAAACTTCGATAGCGCTTCTCCCTATAGATGCTGCCTGGCCTGCTGTGTTCCACCAGCATTTTGTGTGTGTTGTTCTCAAAATTTCCTTTGAGGCCTCCCACTTACTAATCACATCTTTGCGAGAGAACAACCTGTCTCAATCCACGGTTTTTCGATCACTTTTCATTTCTTCAAATTGCCCTTTTTTCCAGTTTAGTATCTCAAACCGAAAACCTGATCTATCTTTATCCATGACCAAGCTGAAAATAATTGTGTTATGATCACTAGACCCAAAGTGTTCCCCTGCACACACTCACTCCGTCACTTGTCCTAACTCGTTTCCTAATAGGAAATCTAATATTACATCCTATCTGGTTGGTACCTCTATATATTGATTTAGAAAACTTTCCTGAATACACTTTATAAACTCTGACCGGTCTAGACCTTTAACCAGTATGGGAGCCACAATCAATATGTGAACAATTAAAATCTCCTACTAACGCAACTTTATGGTTCCTGCAGTTGTCTGCTATTGCTCTCTGCAGTTTTGCTGCCCCAAATCTCGCTGATGGTCTATAATACCATCCCATTAATGTGTTCAAAAACTTTCCTGTTTCTCAGCTCCACCCATATAACCTCGGTCGACAAGCTCTCTAATCTTCCTGCCTGACTACTACAACTACAATAAAATTTTCCCTACTAGCAATTCCAACACCCACCCTTCATTCCTTTGCCTGTACCACCTCTGAAACATCGTATCCCAGAACATGAAGCTGCTAGTCCTACCCCTACTACAGACAAGTTTCACTAATGGCTATGAAGACATAATTCCATGTGTTAATCCATGCGCTCAGCTCGTCTGCCTTCCTCAAAATACTCCTCCCTTTTAAATAGGCACATCGCAGAAGATTACTACCAGCCCACCCAACCCTTGTTTTTAACCTAATTTAAATCTAGTTTAAACCTTCTGCAATAGCACTAGCAAACCTCCCTGCAATGATATGGGGCTCCCTGTAGTTCAGGTGTAACCCGTCTCTCTTGTACAGGTCCCACCTACCAGAGGAGGTCCTAAAGATCCAAAAATCTGAAACCCTGTCGCCTATACCAGTTCCTCAACCACGAGTTCCTCCTCCAGAGCAGCCTACACTTACTCTCACTGGCACGTGGCACAGGAAGCAATCTTGCGATCACTACCCTCGAGGTCCTGCTTTTTAACTTCCATTCAAGCTCTCTATACTCACTCTTCAGGCGCCCTTCACTCTTTCTTCCTACGTCATTGGTACCGATGAGAACCATGGCAACTGGCTGCTCATCCTCCCACTTCAGAATGCTGTGCAAAAGATCAGAGACACCCCTGACCCTGGCACCCGGGAGGCAACAAAACCATCCGGGAGTCTCTGTCACGACTACATAACCTGCTGTGTGTACCTCAACTATCGAGTCCACTATCACTACCGCTCTCCTCATCTGTCCCCTCCCTTCTGCACTGCAGAACCAGACTCAGTGTCAGTGATCCGGTAGCCGCAGCTTGTCCCAGGTAAGTCATCCCTCCCAACAGTATCCAAATCGGTATACATGTTGTTGAGGGGAATGGCCACTGGGGGTCCCTGCTCTGTCTGCCCTTCCCCCCTTCCTTGCCTGATGATAACCCAATTACCTGTGCCCTGCTTCTTTGGCGTAACTACCTGCCTGAAACTACTAACTTTAAACTCCTCATTCTCGGGAATGATCCGGAGGTCATCCAGCACCTTCTCCATTTCCCAATCGCGGATTGTTAGGAGCTGCAGCTGGATGCACTTCCTGCAGGTGTCGTTGTCAAGGTCAGCGGAGGTCTCTCTGACTTCCCACATTCTGCAAGAAGAGCATTCCAACATCCTGCCTCACATGCTCTCTACTCTAAACTAACGAAACAAAACTTACCGGAACCTACATTTGATAAGGTTCCACGCGGTAGGCTTATTCAGAAAGACAGAAGAGATGGGCTCCAGGGAAGTTTGGCCAGGTGGATTCAGAGTTGGCTTGCCTGAAGAAAGCAGAGGGTCGTAGTGGAGGGAGTACATTCGGATTGCGGGGCCGTGACTAGTGGTGTCCCACAATATCGGTTCTGGGACCCCTACTTATCGTGAATTTTATTAACGACCTGGATGTGGGGGTAGATGTCTGGGTTGGCAAGTTTTCAAACGACACAAAGGTTTGTGGTGTTGTGGATCGTGTGGAGGATTGTCAAAGATTTGCAGAGAGACATTGACAAGATGCAGAAGTGGGCGGAGAAGTGACAGATGCAGTTTCTCTCTGAGAAGTCTCAGGTGGTACACTTTGGAAGACAAACTCTAAGGCAGAGTACAGTGTAAATGGCAGGTTAACTGGTACTGTGGAGGAGCCGAGGGATCTGCGGATATATGTCCACAGATTACTGAAAGTTGCCGCAAAGGTAGATAGGTTAGTTAAGAAAGCTTATGGAATGTTTACTTTCATAAGTCGAGGGATAGAGTTTAAGAGTCGCGAGGTAATGATGCAGTTCCATAAAACTCTGGTTAGGCCACGCTTGGAGTACTGTGTCCAGTTCTGGTCCCCGCACTAGAGGAAGGATGTGGAATCATTGGAAAGGGTACAGAGGAGATTTACCAGGATGCTGCCTGGCTTAGAGAGTATGGATTATGATCAGAGATTAAGGGAGCTAGGGCTTTACTCTTTCGACAGAATGAGGATGAGAGGAGACATGATAGAGGTATACAATATATTAAGAGGAATAGATAGAGTGGACAACCAGCGCTTCCCCAGGGCACCACTGCTGAATACAAGAATATATGGCTTTAAGGTAAGGGGTGGGTAGTTCAAGGGGGATATCAGAGCAATGATTTTTACTCAGAGAGTGGTTTGCGCGTGGAATGCACTGCCCGAGTCAGTGGTGGAGGCAGATAGACTAGTTTAATTTAAGAGACTACTAGACAGGTATATGGAGGAATTTGAACTGGGGGTTGATATGGGACGCTTGATTTAAGCGTCGACAAAACATTGTGGGCCGAAAGGATTGCACTGTATTATTCTATGTTCTATGTTCCATAAGACGGACACGCAGTAACCGTGATATAAACACGGCCTTTACCGTAACACAATCAAGACTCGTCCTGATACCGGCACGACATTCACCATAACATCAAGAATGCTGATACTGTAGCACGGTAACGACCTTCAACGAGACACAGATAGACTCCTAACTGCGACACTGACATGACCATCGCCGTGACACGCACATGGCAGTCACACTGACCGCATGTTACCCTTCAGTATCATCGACATGCCCCTGCCGCTGTTACTGATAAACTCCTCAATGGGACACCGAAACACACCTCACAGTGACACCGACACGCTCTTCACCGTGACACTGAAGTACCGTACACCGTGACTCCTTCACGCTCCTCAATGTGATCCGCTCCGCCCCGCACCGTGACAAAAACTCAGAAGTCACTGTAACAGCCCTTACCGAGACAGGATCACCCCTCAATATTACACAAATGCACCGCTCACTGAGGCAATTACCCGCACCTCACCCTGACACAGGCAAACCCCTGAACGTTATACCAACACCTAAATTCACAATGACACCTCCATAGTACTCTCTGTGAGACCATCACACACCTCAGCGTGACCCTCTCACACAAACCGTGGCCAGGACATATCCCTTACCGTGACACAGACACACCCCTGTCTGTGAGACCAGCACACGCCACACCGTGACAAAGATACTCCACCCACGGTAACAACACAAGGCCCCTCACCCTGACATTTTCCTCGCCTTGACATCGAGATACACTTCATTGTGACCCGGCACACCTCTCGCCGGGGCACAGAATCTCCTATCACAGTGACACGGACACGTTCCTCAAAGCAACTCAGACATTCCTCGCACGATACTGACGCAGTCCCCCCATGGTAACAGCAACAAAACCTTCACCGGGACATTGATAATTCCTCAGCGTGACACAGACACACCGCTCAAGGTGGCGTCGACGCCTCTCACTGTGCCACAAGAACATCCTTCACTGTGACACCCTTCACCGTGACACTGACACAACAATCTCTGTGACCCGTTCGGTTAGCGTTACGCTGACTCACGTGACACTGTAAACGCTAAACATCCATCACCATCTCTCTCAGTATCACAGATTCGTCAGTCTCTTAAACGAATGCACAACGATCTCCGTCACCAGTTCACTGAGATGGAAACGAAGTACAGATCTGTCAACGAAACCAAGGCTCAAATCTGTGAATTGTTGACCAGCAGAAGAGGTGAGGCATCATCCCCTTCTTTCACCCGCTCCTCATCACAGGGCAGGCATGGAGAGAGGAAGCGTCACGCTAGGTTTCACCCGGTGAGTGTGTTATGGGGCTGCGTGGAGGATGTCTGTCCCCTGAAGTGTGTTTTGGCACCGTGGACAGATCGTTTCACTTTGAATCCGGGAGTGTTCGAAGAGACGGTGCAGCGGGGCCTTCGCTATGTGTCTGAATCCGGAAGTGTGTGATGGGATCGTGGAGAGACAGCTTCCGTCTGTGTCTGAATCCCAGAGTGAGGAATGGGACGGAACAGAGGGAACATCACTCTGCGTCTTAATCTGGGTGCGTGTGATGGGACAGTGTGGAAGGAGCTTCACTCTGTGACTGACTCCCGGAGTGAGTATTGGGACCGTAGAGAGACAGCGTCTGTATCTGACTCCGGGATTGTGTGAGGGGACAGTGTAGAGGGACGTTCATTCCATGTATCACCGGATTGTGTGATTGGATGTTGTGGAGCGACTCTGAACCCGTCAGTGTGTCATGGGAGAGCGGGGGTGGAACTGCGCTTTGTGTATGAGAACAGCTGAGCGTGATAGGACGGTTCAGAGAGATCTTCACTCAGTGACTCGCCAGGAGGTGTGTGATGTAGGGAGGGCATAAGGAGGGAGATTTACACTGTGTTCGTCTCGGCAGTGTGTGATGGGGCGGTGTGGAGGCAGCTTCCCTCTGTGTCTGACCCCTGCAGTGTGTGATTGGACGGTGTGGGAGAGGGGGGAAAGAGCATCGCCTGTTCTCTGACCCCTGTGCTATTTGATGTCACCGGGTAGAAGAAGCATCATTCTGTGTCTGACCACGGGAGTATGCGGCGGGATCGTGCAGAGGGTGTTTCATTTCCTATCTGACCACGGGGAGTGTGTTGGGGAAGTGTGGAGGGAGGCTCACTCTGTTTTTGTCCGCTGGACTTCGTGATGGGAGAGCATGCAGTGAGCTTCACTACATGCTTGACCCAAGAAGTGTGTGATAGTGTGGTGGAGAGAAAGCTTCAGTCTGAGACTGACCCCCGTCTTGTGTGATGGGACAGTGTGGTAGGAGCATCACACTGTGTTTGACACTGGGAGAGTATAATGGGATCGTCAGACAATAGCTTCATTCTTCATATATCCCTGAGAGTGTGTGACGTGACGTTGTGGATGGAACCCAAATTTCTATTTGCCCAATCATGAATGTGTGCGATTGAATGGTCTGCAGGGACCTTCACTCTATAACTGACACCGGGTGCCTGTGATGGGACGGTGCCGAGGTAGTTTCATTGCGATTCTGACCTCGGGAGTGCGTGATGAGATGGTGTGGGAGGAGATTCACTCTGCATCTGACCGCGGGAGTGTGTGATGGGATAGTGCGGAGGGAGATTCACTCTGTATCTGATCTCCGGAGTATGTGGTGGGACGGTGTGGAGGGAGATCCACTCTGTGTCTAACCCCCGGGAGTGTGTGATGGGACGGTGTGGAGGGAGATTCACCTCTGTATCTGACCCCGGGTGTGTGTGATGGGATGGTGCGGAGGTAGATTCACTCTGTGTCTGATCTCGGAGTGTGTGGTGGGACGGTGTGGAGGGAGATTCACTCTGTGTCTATCCGTAAGAGCGTGTGATTTGACAGTAAGCAGCGTGCAGTCTGAATCCATGAGTGTGTGATGGGGCCGTAGCAAGAGAGAGCTTCACTCTGTGTCTGAACCCGGGTATGTATGATGTAATTGTATAAGGGATTTCCATTCTATGTTTCCTCCAGGATTCTGTGACGGGACAGTGCTAAAGGAGAGTCCCCTTAGTGTCTGGCAACGGGTTGCGTGACTAGAAATTGCGCAGGGAGTCAATTCATATGACTCACCCCGGGAGTGAAATTCTGTTTATCTCTGTCCCTTAGGATCTCTGTGATAGTATGGCGGAAGGAGCATTTAACTGACCCCTGAGGTTTGTGATGGGGCGGAATTGAGGGAGCTACACCTGGTCAGATGTCCCACGAATGTGTAATTGGGTGCCGTGGCGGGAGTTTCAATTTGAGTCTGACAGCAGGAGAATGTGACGGGACGGTGTGAACGAGCTTAAGTTTGATTCTGACGACGGGATTGTGTGATAGAAGGGTGAGAGGGTCGTTTGAATTTGACCCCGGGAACGTATAATGGGGCAGTTTCGAGGGAGTCTCACCCTGTGTCTGACCTGGGAGTCTGTGATGGGACAGTGTGGAGTGAGCTTTACTCTGTGTCTGATACAGTGTGTTAGCGATGCAGAGAGCATCACTCTGTGTCTAACCACAGGAAGGAGCTTAGGAGACTGAGGAGAGAACTTTACTCCATCTTTTACCGGAGTGTCTGATGGGACATTGCAATACGGAGCTCACACTGGGGTGAAATCCCTGCGAGTGTGATAGGACTGTATGGAGGGAGTGTCACTCTGCGTCTGACATCTGTCGACTGTGACTGGATGATGTAGAAGGAACTTCACTTTCTGAATGACACAGTGTGCGTGTGATGGAGGGATCATCACTTATATCTGACCACAGGAGTATGTGATTGGACGGTGTTGTGAAAGCTTCACTCTGTTTCTAACAGAGTGGGAGCACTATGACCGACCCAAGGATTGTGTGATGGGACGGTGTGGAGGGAGATTCACTCTCTATCTGACCCCGGGAGTGTGTGTTGGGACAGTGTGGAAGGAGATTCACGCAGTGTCTCCCCCCAGGAGTATGCGATATGACGGGGTAGAGGAAGCTTCACAGTGTTTGACCCCGGGAATGTGTGATGGAACGATGTGGAGAGACCTCCTTTATGTGTCTGACCCCGGGAGTGTGTGAGGGGACGGTGTGGAGGTAGATTCACTCTGTGTCTCACCCCGGGAGTGTGTGATGGGATGGTGTGGAGGGAGCTTCACTGTGGCTCTGACCCCGGGAGTGTGTGATGGGACGGTGTGGAGGGAGATTCACTCTGTGTCTGATCCGGGAGTGTGTCAGGGGTCCGGTAAGGGGTTGGTTTCATTCTGTACTTGACCAAGTGTGTGTGATGCGACGGTGAGGTGGGATCTTCTTTCTATGTTTGACTCGCAGCGGATGTAATGGACCGGACGTAGGGAGATTCACTGTTCCTTCTTCCTATTTTCCAGAGCAAAATTGTCCCCAGTCCTGGATCAGAAATGAAGGCGGCTGTTATTTTATAACCACGTTGAAATTATCCTACGATAAAGCGAGGCAGTATTGCTGGGAATCTGATTCTAAACTTCTTGAAATAAATTCAGCAGAAGAAGAGGTTCGTGTCAGATCGACTGAAGATATATCCACACCAGAGTGATGTTCCCTGCACACCGTCACATCACACACTCCCGTAGTCAGAGACAGAGTGAATCTCCCTCCACACCGTCCCATCACACACTCCCGGGTTCAGACACAGAGTGAAGCTCCCTCCGCAGTCACATCACACACTCCCGTGGTTAGACACAGTGTGAATCTCCCTCCACTCCGTCCGATCACACACTCCCGGGTTCAGACACAGAGTGAAGCTCCCTCAACACAGTCACATCACACACTCCCGGGGTCAGACACAGAGTGAAGCTCCCTCCACAGTCCCATCACACACTCCCGTAGTCAGACACAGAGTGAATCTCCCTCAACACAGTCACATCACACACGCCCGGGGTCAGACACAGAGTGAAGCTCCCTCCACAGTCACATCACACACTCTCGCGGTCAGTCACAGAGTGAATCTCCTTCCACAACGTCCCGTCACACATTTCCGGGTCAGACACAGAGTGAAGCTCCCTCCACACCGTCACATCACACACTCCCGTGGTCGTATACAGACAGTTCCGTTCATACGCTCTCATTACACACTCCCGGGTTCAGAGAAAGTGTGAGGCTCCCTCCACCCCGAGCCGTCACATTCCCCTGTGGTGAGACACAGAATTAAGCCCCTTCAATACCATCTCTTCAAACTCACCAGGGGTCAGACAGAAAAGGAGGCTCTTCAAGTTGTGCTTGAATTCAATCGTTCATGATAGCAATTTAATTTCACAGAATTTTGTTGTTCAAGCAGTCCGCCACCAGGGCAGTTCACACTGGATTGGAAAATGCAAAGACTGGTGAGATTTGGGATCTTGCATGTTTCTGAGAAGAAAGTGGGTCGTCGGATTGATACAGGCTGCGACAGGCGCGTGGGCAGTGGATTTATTTTGGGGACTGGCACAGACTGCGAGAAGGTTGTGTGTAGTGGGATTAGTTTGTGGTCAGACACGGGTGCTAATGGGAAAGGGCATTGGTATGAATTGGCGGACTGAGATGGGCTGTGGGGAGAGAGTGGGTAATCGGGGAATTTTGGAGAGAGACAGAATGTTCTGCGGTGAGAGAATGGGCAATTGTATTTGTTTCGGGATCGACACGGACTGTTGGTAGAGAGTGTGCAGTAAAACTAATATAACCATATAACAATTACAGCACGGAAACAGGCCATCCCGGCGCTGCTAGTCCGTGCCGAAAGCTTAGTCTCACCTAGTTCCACCTGCCTGCACTCAGCTCAGAACCCTCCATTTAATTCCTTTCCAAAACCTATCTATTTTTTTTTTAATGACAGAATCAAACCAGCCTCTACCACATCTACTGGAAGCTCGTTCCACACAGCTACCACACTCTGTGTAAAGAAGTGTTGCCCTTAAACTTTTGCCTGTTAATTCATGTCCTCTTGTTCGAATCTTCCATACTCTCAATGGAAAATGCCTTTCTACGTCAACTCTACCTATCCCCTTCATAATTTTAAATACCTCTATTAATTCCCCTCTCACCCTTCTGCGCTCCAAAGAATAAAGGCCTAACTTGTTCAACCTTTCTCTGTAACTTAGGTGCTGAAACACAGATAACATTCTAGTAAATCTCCTCTGTACTCCATCTATTTTGGTGACATCTTTCCTATAATTCGGTGACAGAACTGTGCACAAAACTCCAAATTTGGCCTCACCAATGCCTTGTACAATTTTGACATTACATCCAAACTTCTATAATCATTGCCCTGATTTATAAAGGCCAGCATAACAAAAGCTTTCTTCACCATCCTATACACATGAGGTTCCACTTTTAGGGAACTTATGCACCATTATTCCTACATCACTCTGTTCTATTGCATTCCTCAATGCCTTACCATTTACCATGTATGTCCTATTTTGATGAGTCCTACTAAAATGTAGCACCTCACTCTTATCAGCATAAATTCCAGCTGCCATCTTCCAGCACACTCCTTCTTTCGGCCTAAATCTCTCTGTAAGCTTTGAAAACCAACTTCACTGTCTACAACGGCACCTATCTTAGCAACATCTGCATGCTTATTAATCCAATTTACCACCCCATCATCCAGATCATTAATGTATATGACAAACAACATTGGACCCAGTACAGATCTCTGAGCCACACCACTAGTCACCGGCCTCCAACCTGACAAACAGTTATCCACCACTGCTCTCTGGCATCTTCCATCCAGCCACTGTTGAATCCATTTTACTACATCAATATTAATACCTAACGATTGAACCTTCCTAACTAACCTTCCGTGTGGAACCTTGTCAAAGGCCTTACTGAAGCCCTTATAGACAATTTCCACTGCTTTTCCCTCGTCAGCTTTCCTCGTAACCTCTTCAAAAAATTCCTATTTACAGAATGGAACCACATGAACAATACTCCAATACTCCGGCACCATCCCCGTTTTCTAATGACTTTGAAATATTTCTCTCAGAGTCCCTGCTATTTCTACAATAACTTATCAGGACCCGGAGACTTATCCAGCGTTTGTATTCTTTAAAAGCTCCAGTGCTTACTCTTCTTTAATCATCATAGCTTCCATAACTACCCTATTTGTTTTCCTTATTTTGATAATTCAATATTCTTCTCCTCGGTGAATAACGATGAACAGAAATTGGTCAAAATCTCCCCCATCTCTTCTGGCTCCACAAGTAGCTGTCCACACTGATTCTCTAAGGGACGAACTTCATCCTTCAATATCCTTTTGCTATTAACATAACTACAGAAACACTTTGGATTTATTTTCACCTTACTTACCAAAGCAACCTTATATATTCTATTAGCTTACTAATTTCTTTCTTAAGATTATTTTTATATTCTTTATATTCTTCGAGCACCTCATTTACTCCATGCCGCCTATATATATTGTAGATCTCTCACTTTTTCCGAATTAGATTTCCAATATCCCTTGAAAACCATTGTTCTCTCAAACTTTTAAACATTCCTTTGAACCTAACAGAAACATAAAACATTCTGTACCCTCAAATTTTCAACTTTAAATGACGTCCATTTCTCTATTACGATCTCCCCATAAAACAAATCGTCCCAATCCACTCCATCTAAATCCATTCGCATCTCCTCAAAGTTAGCCTTTCTCCAATCAAAAATCTCAACTCTGGGTCCAGTTCTTTCTCCATAATTATATTGAATCTAATGGTATTGTGATCACTGGACCCGAAGTGATCCCCAGATCATAGCTCGGTCACCAGACATATCACATTCCTTAACAGGAGAGACAACACTGCCCCTTCTCCAGTTGGTAACTCTACGTATTTCTTAAAATAAAAATCCAGCACACATTTTACAAACTATAAACCATCCAGCCGTTTAACGGAATAGGCATCCCAGTCTATGTGTGGAAAATCAAAATCTCCCACAATCACTACAAATACCTGCTATCTCCTTACAAATTTGTTGCTCCAATACTGGCTCCCCATTAGGTGGTCTGTAATTGTTACTACACCATTCCCATTCCTCAATTCCACACAGATAGTCTCCCTAGACGAACCCTCTAGTCTATCCTGCCTTGCCACCTATGTAATATTTTCTTTGACAAGCAATGTCACACCTTCCCGTCGTGCCCCTCAGATTCAATCACACCAGAAGCAACTAAATCCGCGAACTTTTAGTTGCCAATCACACCCCTCCTGCAACCATTTCTCACTAATTTCTACAACATCATATTTCCAGGTATCTGTCCATACTATAAGCTCATCCACCTTTCTTACAATTCTGCTAGCATTAAAATAGATGCATTTAAGAAACTCTCAACCTCTTCCTCTCTGTTTATCCCTAACAGTGCAAACAACTTTATTATCTTTTTCTTCCTTCTCTCCTACATCTTTGGTCTGTGCGCTCCTCTTCTCTATCACCAGCTTATCCTCCCCACAGACTGTCTTTTAGCTTTCTCTATTTGTGAACTAACCTCCTCTCTCCTATTTTCTGCAAATTGATCCCCACCCCCAGCCATTCTAGTTTAAAGTCTCCCCGGGAGCATAAGCAAAACTCCCGGCCAGGATATTTGCCTCCCCCCCCAGGATTCAAGTGTAGCCCGTCCTTTTTGTACAGGTCACGCCTGCCCCAAAAGAGATCCCATTAATCCAGAAACGTGAATCACTGTCCTCTCTCCAACACTTCCGCCACGCATTTATCCTCCAACTCATTCCATCCCTAATGTCACTGTCGCCTGGCACAGGCAGTTTTCCCGAGATTCCTGCCTTTGCGGTCCTTCCTCTCAACTCCCTTCCTTTCTCTCTATCTTCGCCTTTCAGGACAGTTTCAATTTTCCTACCTCTGTCATTGGTACCGATATGTACCACGACCTCTGGTTACTCACTATCCTACTTCAGGATATCCTGGTCACGATCAGAAACATCTCGGACCCTGGCACGAGTGAGGCAAACTACCATCCGGGTCTCCTGACTGCGTCCACAGAATCGCCGAACTGACCCTCTAACTGTCGAGTCCCCTATTAATACTGCCTTCCTCTTCCTTTCCCTACCCTTCTGAACTACAGGGCCGCACTCTTTGAGCCAGTGGCAAGGCCACTGTCGTTTCCCCCAGGTAGGTTGCTCTCTAGTACCTGACTCTTCCCCTTCCCTCCCCTAACCGTGACCCACCTGTCTGCCTCCCGTGGCCCTGGTGTGACCACCTGCCTGTAACTCATCTCTATCATCTTCTTCCTCTCCCGGACCAGACGAAGGTCATGGAGCGACAGCTCCAGTTCCCTAACACGATCCCTTAGGAGCTGGAGCTCGGCGCACCTGTCGCAGATGTAGACGTCCCGGAGGCTGGGAGACTCCAGGACCTCCCACATCCGAACACCGAGAATAACAAGCTGCCCTCACACTTATAATTCCCCCTTTTCCTCAAATAGCAGGGAAAATTAAAAACTGCACCTACCTTGTCTCGCCGGTTTCCGCCTAAGCCCGTTGAGCCAAAGCCCTTAAGCCTTCACTCTGCTCCCGGCTCACTCTGCTGCCCGCTAAACGACGCTTAACCGCTCTATAAAGCTGTGTTCCTTTTAAATTTTCCCCGCTTCACTGCCCAACGTCACACGCCTGCGCAGTCCCGCCTCTCTGAACTCCGATGAGAAGAAGAAAATATCAAAATGGCTCCCGCCGCACTCCCGTTCTGATCCTCAAACTTCCTTCTCCAAATGTGGGAAATGACATGGGCTGTGGGAAGAGAGGGCGAAGTCAGTCTTTTGGTGGTTGACACAGATCTTTAGGAAAAAGGCTAGGCATTGGGATTATTGTGAGGATTCGCACGGGAACTTGAGGTGAGAGTGGGAAGTGCAAGTATTTTGTGGACTAGGGCCCATGGGGAGAGAGTGGAGCTATGGAGTTCTTTTGGGAACTGACCCAGGTTGTGGGAGAGTGTGAGGCAGTGGGAGCACTTTGGGGACTAGCACATGTCTGTGAGCGGAGAATGAGGGAGGGGTGTACTTTGGGGACAGACACAGATCTGTGGGGAGAGAATGGTACAGTGGGAGTACTCTGGGGACTGAGACACGTCCGTGGGGAGAGCATGGGAAGCGGGAGATGTTTTGGTGATTGACACAGGTCTCTAAGAAGAGGGTTGAGCAGTGGGAATATTTCGGGGACCGGCACGGGGCTGTGGGGCTATCAGGCAGTGGGTGTAGTTTGGACTGACACTGATCTGTGGGGTGGGAGTGGTGAGTGTGAGTACTTAGGCAGAAAACACAGGCCTGTGGGGAGACAGTAAACAAGTGGGAGCATTTTGAGGACTGACATGGGGCTTTGGGAGACACTGGCGCTGTGCGAATATTTTGGGGACTGACACGGGCCTGTGAGGGGAAGGTTGGGTACTGTTATTATTCTGGTCTCTGACACAGATCTGTGGGTAGAGAGTGGGGCAAGGGATTACTCTGGTGACTGACACAGAGCTGCAGGGAGGGAGTGGGTCAGTGGGATATGCTGGAGACAGACACAGGGATGTGCTGGGAAAGTGGGGTTGTGGGAGATGTTGGTGTGCCACTGGTCAATGGCGAGGGAGGGTATCAGTGTTTTTGGGGACTGACTGCTGGAGGTGCGTTGAAATTGCTTACCCCTCTTTGACAGGAAAGTGGCTTCGAATGTCATGTTCCGGATGTACGGTGGAGTCCCCGAGTGCGGTGTATGTACATGGTACACTGAGCTGAAACCTTGCAGTCAGGTTCGGTACCGCTTCATCTGTGAGAAGTCTGCACCTTCGTGCCCGGATATTTCTGAAAAGATCCAGGATCTCTGTCAGCAACCAGTGGGACCGAGTTGAATATAATGATAATCAACCCTCGTTCTCCCCATGTCTCTTAAGCACTCACACTACCCCTTCCGCGACGCTGCCCCTCACCCTTACCCTATTCTCCTCCTTCCTTCTATCACAATCTTACTCACCATCTTGCCCTCTCTTTACCCTCGTCAGTATAATGTCTCACTCTCTTCCCTCTCTTGTCTCTCCTCCTCTGTTTCATCCACATTTTCCTCACCCCGCTTTCTTGCCTTCCTCTCCCCCAATTCCCCGTTCTGTTCCCGGTATCTCCAACGATTCTCTACTCCGTCTCTACCCACTCTCCCCATCCCACTGTGTCCCTTTTATCTAACCCGGCTCGCTCCAGGCTTCTGTCTTTAGTTACTCTCACCTCATTCATGTGCGTTAATGTTCTCGATACCCCAGTCCTGGGGATATAGAGTGCCCGCATTCGCCTGATCTGTGTCCCTCGTGGTTTTGTGCACCTCTGTAAGGTCACCGAAAAAAAAGTCTCAGAATTCCCAACCCCGCTCCATAACTCAGTCCCTCCTGTCCCGGTAGCATCCTCGGAAATCTCCCTCTGCAATCTTTCCAGTTCGTTGAGATTTTTCTTAGAGCAAGGCAAGCAGAACTGAACTCCATACTCCAAGTGCGGCCTGACCAACGTCATCGGCAACTGCAACGTCACCTCCGACTCCCGTACTCAGTGTCCTGACTGATGAAGGCCAGCGTGTCAAATGTCCTGTCCACCTGTGTCGCATCTTTTCTACCGGATTCACGGTCTGTTTTATTATCTGTGACTTAGACCACCTGAGATTTGTTCCTTTGAAGAATCAGTAGGGCGCAAATGTGTAAACTTAATGTCAAATGCAAAAAGCTAATACATGCCGCAAAAATGTGGAGGTGTTGCTGATGCGTTCAAGAATATGTCGGCGGAGGGGAAGAAGGTGTTCCTGGTTCATTTAGTTCTCTGTCTCCTGCTCGTCGTCAACCCTCCTTCCCAGCCGACCATCCTCGTCACCATCATCCACGACTTCCCTACAGCCCTCCCCGTTTCCGCCACCGCCATCTTCTTCTACACACCCTGTCTCCATCACACTCCGTCCCCTACACTCCGTACCGTCTCCGTTATCTCCTCCTTCCCCAACTCCTCTCCCCGTCTCCCTGACCCGCCCCATCCCCTGCAGGTCCTCCACGATCCATTTAACCCTCTCCCTGCTCGACACGTCTCCCTCTCTCTCTGTTTATATGGATATATGGGGAGAAAGTGGGAGAGGTGACGTATGTTGTTTCTCCACCGAGCCCCCTTCCACCGGATATCGATCTCTCGCCTCTGAGCCTCTGCACTGTGTTGTGTGAACAGGCCGATCGTTTGGTTCGACAACAATTCACCCCAGTGACTGTTATCTCACCACCACGTCCGTGCTCCCGACAAAACCAACCTTTCTTCCAATTCCATCCTATTCCCTGCACGCCCTCTGAATAGACACACATACACATTCTACGAGCCGGCACACAATTCAAGACTTCAGGAACGGCAGAGTTTTGGGGATTGATGAGCGGGAAGGAGCTTCGGAACATTGGAGTTTCTGAAGGGACCCGGGTCAGTGAGCTTCAGTTTGTGTCTGATCCCGGGTGTGTGCGCTAGAACGGTCCGGAGAAAGCGTCACCCAGTGTCTAACTTCAGGAGAGTGTGATGCGACTGTGTGGAGGGAGTTTCACTCTGTGCGTGTCCCCGGGAGTATGTGATGAGTGAGTGTGGAGGGAGCTTCACTGTGTCTGAACCCGAGAGTGTGTGATGCAGTGGTGTGGAGTGAACTTTACTCACCCGGAAGTCTGTGGTATGACGGTATGGAGGAAGATGAACTCTGTGCCGGAGAAGAGGGATAGAGCGGCGGGAAATTAGTTTTGAGCGGAAATTAGAAGGTTTATATCTTTGAATCTTCAAGGAGGAAGCTTGGTTGATTTGTTTACAGTTTAGTTATTGTTTCTTTCTTTATAATCGCAAAGTCAGAGCAGTAGCAAAGTCTGGCAGAAGAGTTGAATGCTCCTTTACGATATGTGGGAAGGCAGGGAGACCTCAAGAGCTCCTGACAACTTCACTTGTAAGAAGGTCATCCAGATTCACCTTCTAACACACTGTGTTACAAAGTTGGATCTGAAACCGGATGAACTCGGGATCATTCGGGAAGCCGAGGGGATGATAGGGAGGACATATAGAGATGTATTTACACCTGATGTGTAGGATACAGGAAACTGGGTGAGAGCCAGGAAGGTGAAAGGTGTTAAAAGCCAGAGTCAGTGCAGAGACCCCTTGTGGACACCCCGGTCAATAACAGGTAGACCACTCTGGATACATCTGGATCTGAGGAGAGACGTGCAAATGACCAAGCAGGGGAAAGTCTCACCGCTCAGGTGTCTGGCACTGACTATGGTTCTGTGGCTCAGAAATGAATGGAATGAAAAATGGTGAGCTGTATCGATAGGGTTGTCTTTGTTGGGGGAGTCGAAATTAAAACTACTGTGGACGAGAACGAGATTCCTCGATGGTACGCTGTCGTTATCGTCACCAGTATATAGGTAGGGAAAGGGAGCCAGATCTACAAACTTATGTATGTGCAGGTGTGTTCAAAATTAGAAAGAACATTCAGTTTAAAATGTGGCTAAAATGTTAGGATTGGAACGAGGTGTTCAGATATGTGAATCACTGGGATCTCTTCCTCGGAAGGTGCGCCGTCTATAGATGAGACGGTTTCATTTCATTTCAATTCAATTCATTTTAAGCTTAATTGCAATTTCATCACACATTACCGCCAGGGCCAAGCTGCTAAACACAATACCAACTGTCGCACGATGCACAAAGCACTCAAAATATGTATAAAATAGAAAGATTAGAAGCATATGTGAAATACTTTCACGCTTTATGTACACGGCCACACAAGCGTGCATTTACATATATAAACAGTTTGAGGTTCTAGGCACATTAAAAACCACCGAAATCTACAAACGACAACAACCGAGCTTGCCAAGCGAACGCTGGGAGACAGCACAGAGCCCTGCCTGGAGGCCGCACCACACCGCCCCTCGTTGTGCAGCTCCTGCGTTTTCTCCGCCACCTGACAACCTCTCAGTTTACACCTGAACCGGAGTGAATCTGATATCCCAGCGGGAAGGTTTGCCATTAAAAAAAGGGTCGTTGTGGTGTTTAAGATAGAGTTGCAGGGGGATGATAACCAGAATGATTAAACAGATAGTGGAATCATTGTTGGGAAAGATGTTGTTAAGACGGCAGACAAAGTCAGGAAGCAAAAAGGTTGAGCCCGTTGAGACTCATGTTCTGAGCTGCCTCCGTTTCAATGCAGGAAGTATTGAACGAAAGGCAGATGAGCTCAGGGTAGGGGCCAACGACTGGGAACATGATAGTTTAGCCATTAGTAAAATTTGTTTGCAGGAGGAGCAAGTCTGTTAGCTCACCCCTCCAGTTTGCCGCTGTTTTAGTTGTACTAATGTATATATAGTTTAGGCTGAGGCGAGTCTTTAGAGGTGGAACTGAGGAATAAGAAAGGTATGAACTCCTCATTATCGACCACCGGGAGTCTCACCAGCAAACATAGAAGTATCCGTTGGAGTCTGGTACTATTTTCAAAACAGTGTTTATTAGTAAAATATACAAATCAATATCAACAATGCAAATATACAGATAATACACGTTAGCAATCCTAAACCTAAAAGTGTGGGTATAATAATAATCAATAATAAACAAGCTCTATCGTTGTCTAGGGGATAATTAATTATCATGGGAAAGTATAAATTTCAGTTCAGTTCATGTAGGCTGAGGTAGTTGTTGGTTCATTTGTTGTAACCGTTGGAGGGAAAGAGAGAGAGAGAGAGAGAGAGAGAGAGAGAGAGAGAGAGAGAGAGAGAGAGAGAGAGAGAGAGAGAGAGAGAGAGAGAGAGAGAGGGCGAGCAAACAGTGACAGCTACAGTCATTCAAACCTTACTTTATTTTCCTGATCCGTCGATGTGTTGTTGTGGCCATTCAGGTATGACCCCTCTGTCCTTTAGGTTGTCCATTCTTCTAGGGTGGACTCGTCACCCAGGCAAGTGTGGACACACACACAAGCGCCCACCATTCTCGCTACAAACACTGTGAGTTAAAATTGACCGATCCTTCGTTCGGTCTCCGATGCCCCACATGTTCTCGTGGGTTCCAAAACTTAAGCAGTGCTCACTAGTGTGTCTATTGGTGTGTCGCCTGGTGCTTCTGAGGGGTTTCTACCCAGACCTCACTTTTATCCCTACTCACGGGGTCTCAGGTGCCAATCAGTTTTGAATGGCTTTGTCCATCAAACCAGCCCCTCCGGCTGTCCACTGAGGAATTTTAATGAACAGAATAGTACCAAGTAAACAGCCCTCTCCAAAAGACATAACTGTAAATTAATGGCTCCTCTCCTCCCTCTTATCATCAGCAGATGTTCCAATTTGTTTTCCTCTTATCTGTGTGTCTCTCTCATTCTCTCTCATGAGCAGCGTGGTAACAGTAACAGTTTGTGATTCTCCCAGGGGAAGGGGACATGGGCAACTCTTCACCCTTCTGCCCATCAGAGCTGTTCATCCTTCGTAACAAGGGGCACAAGCAGTGTGGACAGTCGGCATTCTTTTCTCTGAAGAGGACCTTTATAAGACCAGAGGGCACATATTTCATGTGAAATGATGAACAGTACCTCGCTGGCAGAGGAAGTGAAGGAGCTGCGCACGGCAGGCCGGTTTGGCGTGGCCTTCAGGGAGGAGTCTGTGCTGCTCCCCAGTGTTCACTCGGCAGAAGACAGGCTCTGTTGTAGTCGACAGCAGATAGCAGTGCTATTCAGTTGACACAAGGCCTCAAACTGTGTTGGTATTTTTCTATTTTTTTCATATTGCTTGTGCTTTGTTCCGTTTTTGACTGCTGACAATGTGTTTTACACCTTGTTTCTGGAGTAACGCTGTCCCTTTGGCGGTATTGATGGATGTTCATGTGTCGTCCTGACCTGTGAGACATACCTCGACTTGGCCATTTTAAAAGCGTCTCTCCCACCAAGAAGCGTACGAACTGGTATACCTGTTATTTCGCCGCTTGGCCACAGGGGGACGCTGTACTGGGACTGGATGTTTAACCCCTTTGAACCTCCGGACTGTCACCAGTTTCCTGCGGACTGAATATTCGGTCTATTTTCCTCCCAATATGACTTGACATAAAGTTATTGTACAACAACAAGACGATGAGAGGCATTGATCGTGTGCCTTTTTACCGGCGCTGAAATGGTTGCCACTACAGGACACAGGTTTAAAGTGCTGGGGAGCAGGTACAGGGGAGATGTCAGGGGTAAGTTTTTTACTCAGAGAGTGGTGAGTGCGTGGACTGGGCTGCCGGTAACTGTGGTGGTGGCGGATTCGATCGGGTCTTTTCAGAGACTTTTGGATAGGTACATGCAGATTAGAACAATAGAGGGCTAAAGGTAAGCCTAGTAATTTTTTTCAAGGCCGGGACGTGTTCGGCACAACATTGTGGGCCGAAGGGCCTGGATTGTGCTGTAGGTTTTATATGTTCCAATGTTTCTATCTTTATTTTCTCTTGCTGATGAACCCGCATTGCTGATTGGTTGTTGTTCAAACAAACGCGAGGCACTGGTTTATATTGCACACAGTTTCCGCTCCCCAACTCTGATTGGAGGCTGTCCCAAGGGGAAAAATGTATGAGTCTCTGACACCGTCAGTCAGACCCTGAGCGAGTCTCCTCCATACCATCCCATCTGAGGCCACAAACCAGGCACGCCCAGGATCCTCTTCAGTTTGCGTATAAGGAGAAGCTGGTAGTGGAGGATGCTATCACGTATTTGCTGCACAAATCACTCTCTCACCTAGATGGGGTCAGTTGTGCTGTGAGGATTACATTCCTTGACTTCTCTAGTGCCTTTAACACCATCCAGCCCAAGATCTTAAGGCACAAATTAACGGAGACGGGAGTAGACTCTCACATGGTGGATTGGATAGTGGACTACTTGACAGATAGACCTCAGTATGTGCGGTTGGGAGACTGTAGGTCTGACACGGTGGTCAGCAGCACAGGGGCGCCGCAGGGAACCATACTTTTTCCGGTCCTGTTCACCCTGTACACATCAGACTTCCAATATAACTCGGAGTCCTGCCATGTGCAGAAGTTCGCTGATGACACGGCCATAGTGTGTCAGGAATGGACAGGAGGAGGAGTATAGGAAACTGATACAGGATTTTGTGATATGGTGCAACTCAAACTACCTGCGTCTCAATATCACCAAGACCAAGGAGATGGTGGTGGACTTTAGGAGATCTAGGCCTCATATGGAGCCAGTGATCATTAATGGAGAATGTGTGGAGCAGGTTAAGACCTACAAGTATCTGGGAGTACAGTTAGACGAGAAGCTAGACTGGACTGCCAACACAGATGCCTTGTGCAGGAAGGCACAGAGTCGACTGTACTTCCTAAGAAGGTTGGCGTCATTCAATGTCTGTAGTGAGATGCTGAAGATGTTCTATAGGTCAGTTGTGGAGAGCGCCCTCTTCTTTGTGGTGGCGTGTTGGGGAGGAAGCATTAAGAAGAGGGACGCCTCACGTCTTAATAAGCTGGTTATGAAGGCGGGCTCTGTCGTGGGCAAAGTACTGGAGAGTTTAAAATCGGTAGCTGAGCGAAGGGCGCTGAGTAGGCTACGGTCAATTATGGATAACTCTGAACATCCTCTACATAGCACCATCCAGAGACAGAGAAGCAGTTTCAGCGACAGGTTACTATCGATGCAATGCTCCTCAGACAGGATGAAGAGGTCAATACTCCCCAATGCCATTAGGCTTTACAATTCTACCGCCAGGACTTAAGAACTTTTTAAAAGCTATTATTAATGCTTTTTGAGATAGTGATTTAGATGCATATCATATTTTTTTACTGAGTTAAGTATTGTATGTAAATAGTTTTGCTACAACAAGTGTATGGGACATTGGAAAAAAGTTGAATTTCCCCATGGGGATGAATAAAGTATCTATCTATCTATCTATCTATCTATCTATCTATCACAGACAACCGGAATCAGACGCTGAGTGAAGCTCCCTCACCAAAATGACATCACACAATTTCCGGGTCATACAAGGAGTGGAATTCCCCCCACGCTGTCCCAAATTTTCGGAAAAGGAGTGAAGCTCCCACTCACTTTCGTATAACGCATTTCCGGAATCAGAGGGAGACTGAATCTCCCTCCACACCCTCCCATCACACACTCCCGGGATCTGACACAGACTGAATCTCCCTCCACACTGTCCCATCACACACTCCCGGGGTCAGACACAGAGTGAAGCTCCCTCCACACCGTCCCATGGCAGATCCCCGGCATCAAACACGTGATGCTCCCTGGACACTGTCCCATCACATTCTTTTGTGGTACAGACACAGAGTGAATTCCCTGTTCCCCATCCCTTCACACATTCAACGTTCAGATATTGTTTAGTTCAACTGCATCTCCCAGCTCAAATCCCGCACAATCGCATCACACACTACCCAAGTCAATAGGAGAGCTGAACCCCCTGGTGAAGGGTGAAGAGTTGCCCATGTCCCCCTCCGTCCTCCACTCTCCCCTTTCAGCAATCCCCAGCGCTCCGCTATCCCAGTCGTCTGGAATTCTGTCCCGGATACTGTGAGTGCGCGTGGCAGGATGTGGATTATTCAGCGCGTAGGTGCTCCCAGTTTTAATCACCGACTCCACTTTCTAAAGTGAGGGATTTTTTTTTAACCCAGGCAACCTGTTCATATTCTATACCTTCACAGAATGGTCTAGGTCAATTTTGAGCCGGCCCAAGAATCCATAACAAGTGTCTATCCAAAGGCTTGAACCGCAGATCTATTTAGTATGTATAAATAGCCTATCTGACGTTAATAAATGGGTGATGAATATTTAATTAATTTTTCAGAGATCTAAAATCCATTTCAATAGATACGGGTCAAATTCGACCCGGAACAGCCTCAATGTACAAAGATTTGTAGCACCTGTGCAAAAGTATAAACCTTCAGGGTGTTTTTACTGTTGTCAAATGTCAGAACGGGTCAAACATGACCGGCACAGTGTGTAAGGGTTAAAAACAATCTGCGGTGCGGAGGGATTTGGGAGACTTCGTGCAGCTTTCCCAGAAGTTTAACCTGCAGCTTGAGCCGGTGGTGATGAAACAAATGAGATGGCAGCATTCAATCCGAGAGGGCTGGGACGTAAAAGCAAGGACGTCATTCTCAGGCTTAATACGTCACAGGTGAGGTCACATTTGAAGTTCTGTGAACAGGTCTCGATCGCTTATCCCACAGGGGATGTGAGACATTGAAGAGGGTTCACGAGAATGATAACGGGATTGGACGTGGTATTATAGGAGTATTTGACAGCTCCGGGAGACAGAACACCCACACACAGCGATTCAGGAACAGCTTCTTCCCCTGCCCCATCACATCTTTCAACGCATCAGCAAAAACTCGACTTTTCTGCGGTGTTTATTAATATTTGTAATTTACATTAATTGTACATCATTGCGCCGTACTGATGCTTCAAAAGGACTAATTTCAGGCCTTATAAGTTTCAGATAATAATTCAAATAGCGATTCCGGTGGAAAACATCCGATCGGGTGGACAGGACACTTGGCCCGCCGGTCTTCACCAGTCAAACTGAGTACAGTGGTCGGGAGGTCACGTTGCCGTGGTAGAAGACGTCGGTGAGGCCGCCCTGATTTAGGACAAAATGTCAGTGAACTGGATATATTGTACAGGGAATTCTACGGGGATATTGCCGAAACTCGGAGGGCTGAGTTATGGAGAGAGGGAGGGAAGATTGGGACTTCATTCCCTGGAGCGCAGTTGTAAATTTACAGAGTCACATAAACCCGAGAAGGTCAGAGGCAGAGGGAATGCGCACAGACTTTCACCCAGGGTTAGGTTATCGAGAACCAGACGGCACAGGATTGAGGTGACAGTGGGTGGAAAGCAGAAAGAGAGGGAAAGATCACAGAGACGGAGAGTTTAGATAGAACGGGAAGGGGAGGTAGGGAGTGCTTGGGGGAGGAAAGGGGAGAGAGGTGAGAGGTGGGCAGCGGGAGCAGAGAAAGTGCGGACTGAGAAAGTTCGAGGAAATAAGGGGAGGTGCGGGGGTAGAGAGAAAGGTAGAGGGAGCGGGAAAGAGCGGGACGTGGGAAATGGCGAGAAAGAAAGGGATAGAAGGCGAGAGGGATTTGTCGGTGTCTAGTGGGGAGAATATGGTTGCGACAAGAGGATGAGATGGAGTAGGAGGGAGGGGCAGAGAGGGTGGGAAGGGAATTTGACAGCATCGGGAAGTGAGAGTGAAGGGGAGAGAAGGAGGAGAAAATGGGGGTAGTCACTTGATTCATGTCGACTCCACTGGCTGTTGACAGAGACCCTGGATCTTTTCAGGAATATCCGGGAACAAAGGTGCCGACTTCTCGCAGATGAAACGCCGATCATGATCACAAGTGTCACTCCTTCCGCACTGACTGCAGACGAGCGTTCCAGAGGACCCCTTGTACAGGAAACTCCGGCCCGCAGTCCTATCCAGGAGGGTTAAAAAATTTCAACAAAGACAAAACAGCTTCAGTAGAGGAATCGAGCGGAGTCCGTCCCCAAGCTAATCCCAGCTCTTTTCCCTCAGATCTGTGTCATTCAGCAAACGAATCACACTATTCCTCCCTCTCCTCACAGCCCGGCGACTAGCTCCGAAATAATCACATTAACCCACTGTGTGCCCATCGCCCTGTACTGTTCTCCAAACTAATGCAATTGCCCTACTCTCGCCCCTGAGATCTAAGTCATTCACTAAACTAATCCCGCTGCTGCTGCCTCTCCTGACAGGCCGGTGACTAGCTCCAAAATAACCCCATTGCACCGCGCTGTCCTCACCTACATGTTTCAGTACTAAAATAGTCCGTGTGTACTGATCTCTCCCCACTGCCCCCTGCCAGTTTTCGAAATATTCACACTGCCCTGTCCGTCCCCGGCAGACATGTGTCGGCCCCAAAATGCCAGCCCCTACCCACATACAAATATATCCCAATACCCTTCACTTTTTCCACAAAACTGCTTCAGACCGTAAACGAATTCTATTTTTTCCCGTCAGGACTATCACAATACCCAACTCTCACCCGACAGATCAGTCCAAATCTCACCCGCTTTCGCATTTTCCAATCCAGTATATATGGGTTTGGTACACAAGGTTGCGGGATACAAAGTTCTAGGAAATTTAAATTTACTGTATTAATGCCATGAATCGAAAACTATGATACGGAGCTTCACTCAGTTGATTACAACAGGAATCTCTTCCGGGACTCTGTGACGGTAGCTTCAGTGTGTGTCAGACCCCAGGAGTGTGTGAGGGGACGGTGTGGAGGGAGATTTACTCTGCGTCTGACGCCAGCAGTGTGTGATGGACGGTGTGGAAGGAGATTCACTCTGTGCCTGACCCCGGGAGTGTGTGATGGGACGGTGTAGAGGGAGATTCACTCTGTGTCTGACCCCAGAATTGTGTGATGGACGGTGTGGAGGGAGATTCAATCTGTGTCTGACCCCAGAATTGTGTGATGGACGGTGTGGAGGGAGATTCAATCTGTGTCTGACCCGAGAATTGTGCGATGGGACGGTGTGGAGGGAGCGTCACTCTGTGTCTGACCCCGGGGTTGTGTGATGGGACGGTGTGGAGGGAGATTTACTCTGTGTCTGACCCGAGAATTGTGTGATGGGACGGTGCGGAGGGAGATTCACTCTGTGCTTGACCCCGGGAGTATGGGCTGGAACGGTGCGGAGAGCGATTCACTCTGCGTCTGAACCCGGGAGTGTGTGATGGGACGGTACGGAGGGATATTCACTTTGTGTCTGAACCCGGGTGTGTGTGATGGGACGGTGTGGAGGGAGATTCACTCTCCGTCTGACCCCGGGATTGTGTGATGGGACGGTGCGGAGGGAGATTCACTCTGTGCTTGACCCCGGGAGTGTGTGATGATTCCTGTGTTTCTGTGGGATGTTCTCGTGCTGTGACACATACCGCTTCATCCTTTGAATTGATTTCCACCAGCCTTGAATCACGGTTTGAACATTCTTGAATCGCTTTGTATAAAGATTTTACAAACGTGGAAACGTAATAACACCGGTCTTTATTTGTGACCCAATTCTCGGAACAGGTTTGCTCTGGAAATCAGGACCAAGGAACAGTGAGACACAGAGTGAATCTCCCTGCACACTTTTCCATCACACACACCCGGGGGACGCAGAGAGTGAAGTTCACGCCATGCGGTCCCATCACGTTCACCTGAGGTCAGACACAAAGAGAATTTCCCTGCCCCCAACATCGTCCCATCGCACATTAAAGGGATCAGGCACTGTGAATATCCCTCCATACCATCCATCACACACTCCCGGAGGAAAATATCTCCGCACACAATTCAAATAGACACAGATAGATAACATAGATTAGTACAGCACAGAATAGGCCCTTCGGCCCACTATGTTGTACCGACTCTTAAACCCTGCCTCCCATATATCCCCCAACTTAAATTCCTCCATATACCAATAGACTAGTGTCTTAAATTTCACTGGTGTATCTGCCTCCACCACTGACTCAGGCAGTGCATTCCACGCACCAACCACTCTCTGAGTAAAAAACTTTCTCTAATATCCCTACCCCCTTGAACATCCCTCCCCTTACCTTAAAGCCATGTCCTCTTGTACTGAGCAGTGGTGCCCTGGGGAAGAGGCGCTGGCTGGCCACTCTATCTATTCCTCTTAATATCTTGTATACCTCTATCATGTCTCCTCTCATCCTCCTTCTTTCTGCAAACAGCAAAGCCCAAGCTGCCGTTATCTCTGTTCGTAACGCATGCTTTCTAAACCAGACAGCATCCTGGTAAATCTCCTCTGTACCCTTTCCAATGCTTCCACATCCATCCTGTAGTGAGGGGACTAGAACTGGAAACAGTTCTCCAAGTGTGGCCTAACCAGAGTTTTATAGAGCTGTATCAATACCCCGTGACTCTTAAACTCTATCCCTTGAATTATGAAAGTCAACAACCCATAAGCTTTTTTAAATACTCTATCTACCTGTGAGGCAACTTTCAGGGATATGTGGACATGTACACCCAGGTCTCGCTGTTCCTCCACACTAAGAAGTATCCTGCCATTTACTTTGTACTCTGCCACGGTGTTTGTCCTTCCAAAGTGTACCAACTCATACTTCTACGGCATGAACTCTATCTGCCACTTCTCATCAAATTCCTGCATCCTATCAATGTCTCTCTGCAAACTTCGACAATCCTCTACACTATTTACAACCCCACCAACCATTGTGTCGTCTGCAAACGCCAACCCACCCTTCTACACCCACATCCAGGTCGTTAATAAAAATCACGAACAGTAGGGGTCCCCGAATCGATTCTCTTGGAACAACACTAGTCACAACTTCCAATCGGAATATACTCCCTCCGTCACGGCACACAGCTTTCTGCAGGCAAGCCAAACCTCCTGGGATCACATGCCTTCTGACTTCCTGAATAAGTCTATCGTGTGGAAACTTATCAAATGCCTTACTGAAATCCATATAGATCACATCTACTGCACTATCCTCATCTATTTGCCTGGTCACCTCCTCAAGTAACTCTACAGGTTTCCTAGACACGATCTGCCCTTTACAAAGCCATGCTGACTGTCCCTGATCAGACTATGATTCTCCTATTGCCTGTAGATTCTATCTCTAAGAATCTTTTCCAACATATTTCACACCGCAGACGTAATGCCTATAATTACCTGGACTATACCTACTACCTTTTTTGAACAAGGGCACAACATTCACCTCCCTCCAATCCACCGGTGCCATTCCAGTGGACACCGAGTACAGAACGATCCGAGCAGGTTGTCCCCACCAACAGTATCCAAAACGGTGTAATTATTGTTGATGTGAACAGCCACAGGGATGTTCTGCGGTCGCCCAGCAACCTGTCTCCTGACTCTTAGGGGTGACTATCTCCCAGAAACTCCTGTCTTTTTCTGCCCCTGCTTCACGAATGATCCGAAGTTGATCCATCCCCAGCTCCAGATCCCTAACTCGGTTTGTCAAGAGCTGCAGCTGGATGCACCTTTTACAGGTGTAGTGATCAGGGACAATTTGGCTCGCCCTGACTTCCCACGTCCTTCACACGGAGCGCTCGACTGCCCTAACTGCTGCCTCCATTACCTATTTCTAATTAGATTAATTAAAGTAGCTTACCAGGCCTTACCTCACTGGGAGCAAGCTCGTCCTCGGTCTCTGCTCGCCGAAGCCTCTCGAGCCAAACCCTTCCTACACTGTCTCCCACTACTCCGGTGCCCGCTCCGTTAATCTGTTCGTTTTTTAAACCCTCTCGCTGCTTCAGAGGCCGACTTTCACGCGCTTGCGTAGTCGGGCCCCGTCCAAACTGCCGAATAAACTACATCCCCCTCTCAATCTGCTCGCTTTATAAACTCAACCGTTCTCTCAGAGGATGAGTGATTCTCCCTCTACAGACAGAGAGGGAAGCTGCCTCCACACGGACCCATCACACATTCACATGTTCAACACAGTGTGTACCTCCATCCTTACATCCCATGACACACTTCCTGGCGTGTCATAGAGTGAAGCTCCATCCACACCGTCCCATCACACACTCCCGGGGTGAGACACAGATTGAATCTCCCTCCACACCGTCCCATCACACACTCCAGGGGTCAGACAGAGACTGAATCTCCCTCCACACCGTCCCATCACACTCTCCTGGATTCAGAAATAGAGAGAAACTTCCTCCACGCAGCCCCATCACACAAACACCGGGTCAAACACAGAATGAATCAGCCTCCATACCATCTCTTCACACACTCCCGAGTGACGCTTCCCCTCTCCATGCCTACCCCGTGATGAGGAGCGGGTGAAAGAGGGGGATGATGTCTCACCTCTTCTGCTGGTCAACAATTCACAGATTTGAGCCTTGGTTTCGTTGACAGATCTGTACTTCGTTTCCATCTCAGTGAACTTGTGACGGATCTGCGATACTGAGAGAGATGGTGAAGGATGATTAGCCTTTACGTGAGTCAGCATCACGCTACCGAACCGTTCACAGAGAGTGTTGTGTTGGTGTCACGGTGAAGGGTGTCACAGTGAAGCATATCCTTTGGGCACAGTGAGAGGCGTCGGCGCCACCTTGCGGGTAAAATCAATGTTCCAGTGAAGGTTTTGTTGGTACTATGTGTGTCAGCGTCAGTATCGTGCGGGACATGTCCGAGTTGCTGTGAGGGACGTGTCGGTGTCACTGTGACAGGAGTTCCTGTGCCCCGGTTGGAGGTGTACCGGGTCACAATGACGTGTCACGGTATCCTGGCGTGGGGTGTGCTGGTCGCAAAGAAAATGTTATGTCTGTGCCACGGTGAGAGACATGTCATGGCCACGGTGTGTGTGAGAGTGGCACGCTGAGGTGTGTGTCGGTGTAACGGAGAGTTCTATGACGATGTCATTGTGTCATTCTAAATTTAGGTGTCGGTATCTGTTAAAAGGTTTACCGGTGTCAGGGTGAGGTGAGGGTAATTGCCTCAGTGAGCGGTACATTGGTGTTATGTTGAGGAGTAATACTGTCGCGGTAAGGGGTGTTACAGTGACGTGCGAGTCTTTGTCACGATGCGGTGCAGAGCGGATCACGTCACGGTGTACGGTACCTCAGTGTCACGGTGATGAGCGTGTCGGTGTCACTGTGAGGTGTGTGTCTGTGTCGCCTTGAGCAGTTTATCAGTAACACGGTCAGGGGCCTGTCGATGTTACAGACACGTGTGTGTCACGGCGATGGTCGTGTCAGTGTCGCGGTCAGGAGTGCATCTGCGTCTCGTTGAAGGTCGTGACCGTGCTACGGTAACAGGAGTGTTGATGTGATGGTAAATGGTGTGACTGTGTCAGCATGGGTCTTAATTATGTTACGGTATAGGCCGTGTTTTATCACGGTTTGTGGCGTGTCCGTGTTATGGAACATAGAATAGCACAGCACAGTTCAAGCCCTTCGTCTCACTCTGTTGTACCGACCCCTTAAACGCTGCCTCCAATATAAACCACCACATTAAACTCCTCCATACACCTGTCTAGTAATCTCTTTAACTTCACTAGTTTATCTGCCTCCACCACTGACTCTGGGAGTGCATTACACGCACCAACCACTCTCTGAGTAAAAAACGTTCCTCTAATATCCCTCTTGAACATCCCACCCCTTACATTAAAGCCATGTCCTCTTGTATTGATCAGTGGTGCCCTGGGGAAGAGGCGCTGGCTGTCCAATTTAGCTATTCTTCTTCATATCTTGCATACCTCTATCATACCTACTCGCATCCTCCTTCTCTCCAAAGGGTAAAGCCCTATCTCCCTTAATCTCTGATCATAATGCATACTCTCTAAACCAGGCAGCATCCTGGTAAATCTCCTCTGTACCCTTTCCAATGCTTCCACATCCTTCCTATAGTGAGGCGACCAGAACTGGACACAGTACTCCAAGTGTGGCCTAACCATAGTTTTATGGAGCTGCATCATTACATCGCATCTCTTAAATTCTATCCCTCGACTTATGAAAGCTAACAACCATAAGCGTTCTTAACTACCCTATCTACCTGTGAGGTGTCTTTCAGTGATCTGTGGACATGTAACCCCAGATCCCTCTGCTCCTGCACACTACCAAGTATCTTGCATTTATTTTGTATTCTGCCTTGGAGTTTGTCCTTCCAAAGAGTACCACCTCACGCTTCTCCGGGTTGAACTCCATCTGGCACTTCTCAGCCCACTTCTGCATCCTATCAATGTCTCTCTGCAATCTTCGACAATCCTTTACACTATCTACAACACCACCAACCATTGTGTTGTCTGCAAACTTGTCAACCCACCCTTCTACCCCCATATCGATGTCGTTAATAAAATCACGAAAATTATAGGTACTAGAACCGATCCTTGTGGAACCCCACTAGTCACGGTCCTCCAATCAGAATGTACACCCTCCATCACGACACTCTCCAGGGAAGCCGATTCCTACTCCACACGGCCAAGCTTCGCTGGACCCCATGCCTTCTGACTTTCTAAATAAGCTCTACCTTGTGGAACCTTGTCAAATGTCGGACTAAATTCCATGTATATCACACCCACTGCACTATCCTCATCTATATACCTGGTCACCTCCTCAAAAATTCTATCAGGCTTGTTAGACACGATCGGCCCTTCACAAAGACATGCTGACTGTTCCTGTTCAGACCATGATTCTCTAAATGCCCATAGATTCTATCACTAAGAATCTTTTCCAACAGCTTTCTCAAAACAGACGTAAGTCTCATTGGTCTATAATTTCCCGGACTATCCCTCTAACGTTTTTGAACATGGGGCAGCATTCCCCTCCCTCCAATCCTCCCGTACCATTCCCGTGGACAACGAGGACATAACGATCCTAGCCAGTGTCTCAGCAATCTCTTCTCTCTCCTCGTGAAGCAGCCTGAGGAATATTCCGTCAGGCCCCAGTGACTTATCCGTCCTTATGTATTTAACAAGTACAACAGCTCCTCTCCCCTAATGTCAACATGCTCCAGAACATTAAATTCTCTCACATTGTCCTCACCGTCATCAAGTCCCCTCTCAGTGGTGAATTCCGAAGAGAAGTACTCATCGAGGACCTCGCTAACTTCCACAGTCTCCAGGCACATATTCCCACCATTATCTCTAATCAGTCCTACCTTCACTCCTGTCATTCTTTTGTTCTTCACCATAATTGAAGAATGCCTTGGGGTTTTCCTTTACCCTACTCACCAAGGCCTTCCCTTGCTTCATTCTCTCTTTCCACAGCCCCTCTTCATCTCTTTTCTTGCTACGCTATGTCTCTCAATAGACCCATCCATGCTTTCTAAACTTCATGAATGCTGCCTTCTTCCATCGGTGTTAGTTTCACGGTTGTGTTTTACAATCTCAATATATTCCACCCGCTCTCCGGTCTGACTCCACACGGAGACGGTTCCACTCACCATGGATCGAGAGACCGGCCACAGTCACGATGAAGGCGAACGTAACTAGGCAGAGTAGGCAGATCAGACGGTACGGCCTATTTCCGATGTTCACTTTCGACTCCCGTTCTTGCGCAGCTGTGGAGAGACCATACGACCATAAGATCACAATATATATTTAATAAGAAAATAGGAGCTGCTTAATTAATACCTTACTTCATTATCTTAGTGATTGTAGTGATGACTTGCAGCAGACGGAAAAGCCTGAGAATGTAAATGTTACGATAGAGATGTAATGGAGCTTTTGGAAAGCATCAAATCGGATAAGCCGCCGGTACTGGACGAAATATACCCCAGGCTACTGTGGGAGGCGAAGGAAGAGATTGCTGAGGCTCTGGCGATGATCTTTGCATCATCAATGAAGACGTGAGAGGGTCCGGAGGATTGTAAGGTTGCGGATGTTGTTCCTTTATTCAAGAAAGTCAGAAAAGATATCCCAGGAAATTATCAACTAGTGAGTCTTACCTCAGCGGTTGGTAAGCGGTTGGAGAAGATCCTGAGAGGCTGGATTTATGAACATCTGGAGAGGTAAAACTTGTTTAGGAGTTGTCAGCATGGCTTTGGAAAGGGCAGATCGTGCCTTACGAGACTTATTGATTTTTTGTGGGGATGTGACTAAACACATTGATAAGGAAGAACAGTTGATGTAGTGTATATGGATTTCAGCAAAGCATTTTATAAGGTACCCTATGTAAGGCTTACTGAGAAAGTAAGGCGGAATGGGATCCAAGGAGATATTGCATTGTGGATCCACAATTGGCTTGCCCACAGAATGCAAAGAGTGGTTGTAGACGGGTCATATTCTGAATGGAAATCAGTGCTCTGTGGAGTGCATCAGGGATCTCTTCTGGGTCCCTTATTCTTCGTGACTGTTAGAAATGAACTGGATGAAGATGTGGAGGGATGGGTTCGTAAGCTTGCTGTTGACACACTGTTTGTGGATAGTGTGGAGGGCTGTCAGAGGTTACAGCGCGACATTGATAGGATGCAAAACCGGGCTGAGAAGTGGCAGATGGAGTTCAACCACCCTAAGTGTGAAGTGGTTCATTTTGATAGGTCAAATACGATGGCAGAATATAGAATTAATGGTCAGACTCTTGGCACAGTGGAGAAGCAGAGGATTCTTGGGGTCCGAGCTCAAAGCAGCTGCGCAGGTTGACTCTGTGGTTAAGAAGACGTATGGTGTATTGGCCTTCATCAATCGTGGAATTGAATCAGGGAATCGTGGAGCCGGGTTGTAATGTTGCAGCTATACAGGAACCTGGTCAGATCCTGCATGGAGTACTGTGCTCAGTTCTGGATGCATCACTATAGGAAAGACGTGGAATCCATACAAAGGGTGCAGAGGAGATTTACAAGAATGTTTACTGGATTTGAGTGCGTGCCTTATGAGAACAGGTTGAGTGAACTCAAACTTTTCTTGCTGGAGGGACGAAGGATGAGAGATGACCTGATAGAGGTGTACAAGATAATGGAAGGCATTGATTGTGTGGATAGACAGATCTTTTTCCCAGGACTGAAATCGCTTGGACGAGAGGACATGCGTTTAAGGTGCTTGGAAGTGTGTACAGAGGAGATGTCCGGGGTAAGTTTTTTTTTGAATAGGCTGCAGGAGGCAGTGGTGGAGGCGGAGCCGATAGGGTCTTCTCCTATCATTTCGCATTTCCCCCTCCCCATACTACTTTCAAATCTCTTACTATCTTTCCTTTCGGTTAGTCCTGACGAAGGGTCTCGGCCCGAAACTTCGACAACGCTTCTCCCTATAGATGCTGCCTCGCCTGCTGTGTTCTACCAGCATTTTGTGTGTGTTGTTTCAATTTCCAACATCTGCAGATTTCCTCGTGTTTGCACAATACTCTTGGTGGGGTCTCACCAAGGCCTTGTAAAACTGCAGTAGAACCTCCCTGCTCCTGTACTCAAATCCTTTTGCTACGAATGCCAACATACCATTTGCCTTTTTCACCGCCTGCTGTACCTGCATGCCCACCTTCAATGATTGGTGTACAATGACACCCGGGTCTCGTTCCACCTCCCCTTTACCTAATCAGCCACCGTTCAGATAATAATCTGTTTTCCTGTTCTTGCAACCAAAGTGGATAACCTCACATTTATCGACATTAAATTGCATCTGCCATGAATTTGCCCACTCAACTAACCTATCCAAGTCACCCTGCATCCTCTTAGCATCCTCCTCACAGTTAACACCGCCGCCCAACTTCGTGTCATCCGCAAACTTGGAGATGCTGCATTTAATTCCCTCGTCTAAATCATTAATATATATTGTAAACACTGGTGTTCCCCGCACTGAGCCTTGCGGTACCCCACTAGTCACTGCCTGCCATTCTGAAAAAGCGTGATAGATTAGACTTCAATGAGCTATTGTGGGGGTGTATAAGATGGTGGGGCCGGGGGAGATTAGACTGACCGATTTGATTGCGGAGGACGTGTTTGTCCTGATTAGTAGATACCATGTACACTGACTTTATCAAATACTGTCACAAGATCCCAGATCTTAGATCACTCTTGGAGATGGAAGAAAGGAAGGGAGGGAGAGACGGAGTAATAAAGGAGTAGTGAGAGAAAGTGGGGTGGAAGGTCCGGAGGGTGGCAGATGGAGGAGGGAGAGAGATATTGGATGGACTGAGACCCAGGAATATTTGTCGGGCTAATTTGCACGGGAAGGACAGATCAAGCACGGGGAGTAGATATAATCTATTTACACATTAACAAGGTCACTGATGGTACACTGTTCTGGAAGATGATGGTACAGGAGGCGGGAGGTCAAATTACAGATGTACAGTGACGCTGCTGTTGTTCAGTGTTGGTCGCCCGGATATACGAAAGGCCACTGTGCCGGAAGGTTTACGAGGATGTTGGACTCGGGGAAGTGAGGCATGGAGAGGGGTCGGGTAGGTCGAGATTTTATTCCTTGGTCAGTCTATGGGATGAACTGACAGAGGAAGTTGTCGAGAAAGATGCATTAGGAACTTGGACACTTGGAAGTATGAGACGTGACCTTTCCAAATTGACGTCTTCGCTGTGAACCCTGACCTGTTTTTGCAGTAGCTGACAGCCCGCTGGACCCCGAGGCAATGGGAGAATCTTCGTGCTCATCGATGAGGGGTTCCTCTTTCCTAAAGTTCAGTTCTGAGTAGGTGGAGTTCAGAGCGTCTGGGAGAGGGAGAGAGAGCAGAAAAGAAAGAGAGTGTGAGCGGTCGCGAATGGAGGAGGGTGTTGGGAAGAGAGAGAAGAGAGAGGGGTGAGAGAAGGGAGAGAGACAAGTGACGGAGAGAGCAGGGGTGAGAATTCGAGAGAGAGGGTGAGTGAGAGGCGTAGAGAGAGGAGAGACAGGGGGCAGCAGAGGAGAGCGATCGACATAGAGAAGGAGGTAGCGACAGGTGCGATGGGCGGGATGATGCAGAGAAGGAATGGGGTGGGAGAACGGGGTGAAAGAGCCGGAGACAGAGGGGGTGGGACAGTGCAGATAGTCGGGAGCAGTGAGAGGTCAGGGAGAGGTGTGAGAGGGGGAAAGAGAGGGGGATAGAGAAGGGAGTGTGTGGGGAGGAGAAAATTGGGGGAGCGATGGAGAAGAGATAAAAAGAGAACTTGAGAGAGATGGGAGAAGAGCGGGGGGGGGTAGAACAACGGGGAAAGGAAGAGAGCCGTGGATAGAGAGGAGGAGAGGGCGTGACGGGAATTGAGGGGCAAATATAGGGACAGAGCGAGGCTGGAAGTCCGTGATGGGCGTACGGGGAAGGATGAGATGGAGCGGAGAGAGATGAGGACCGCGAAGGTGAGACTGAGAGTGGTAGAGACGGTGACTGTGATAGAGGAGAGACGGGAGGGAGAGGAGACAATAGGAGAGAGAGCGAAGAGAACGGGACAGTGGTAGAGAGTGGGGGAAACGGGGAGAGGGCAAAGGGGAGAGACGAAAGGCGGACAGGGTGTGAGGAGGTGAGGAAGGGGAGAGAAGTGGAAAGAAGGAAAAGAGAGTGAGGTTCAGAAAAGTGACAGAGTGGTTATGGATTTATACCGCGTTCCCACCTGACTACACCCACACGGCGCTCACTCCTCTCCGCAACCCAATCCCACCGCTCGCCTTCTGCACCGCCCCTCCAAGGGAGCTCACTCATCACAGCACCCTCCACACCGTCCCTCCCACAAAGTTTACCACACCATCATCTCTCCCACGCGATCCCTGCGTCTTATGCTCAAACAGGCAATCATTAGGTACGTTTGCCCGGATATCTCTCGACAGGTTTGGAAACGTCACCTGAACAGGTTAAAACCAACAAAGATGAAACTGACCTCGATCTGCCCGGACTCGGGGTGCCGAGGAGCGTTTGAAATTAACTTTTGCGTACGATACATCGGGTTCAGCTGGGGACAGAACAGCGAGAGTCAGACACAGAGTGAATCTCCCTCCACACCGTCCCATCACACACTCCCGGGGTCAGACACAGAGTGAATCTCCCTCCACACCGTCCCATCACACACTCCCGGGGTCAGACATAGAGTGAATCTCCCTCCACACTGTCCCATCACACACTCCCGGGGTCAGACATAGAGTGAATCTTCCTCCCTCCACACTGTCCCATCACACACTCCCGGGGTCAGACACAGAGTGAATCTCCCTCCAAACCGTCGCATCACACACTCCCGGGGGTCATACACAGAGTGAATCTCCCGCCACGCCGTCCCATCACACAATCCCGGCATCTGACACAGAGACAAGCTTCCTCCACACGGTCCCATCACACACTCCCGGGGTCAGGCACAGTGTGAATCTCACTCCACACCGTCCCATAACACACTTCCGGGATCAGACTCAGAGTGAATCTCCCTCCACACCGTCACATCACACACTCCCGGGGTCAGACATAGAGTGAATCTCCCTCCCTCCACACTGTCCCATCACACACTCCCGGGGTCAGACACAGAGTGAATCTCCCTCCAAACCGTCCCATCACACACTCCCGGGGGTCATACACAGAGTGAATCTCCCGCCACGCCGTCCCATCACACAATCCCGGCATCTGACACAGAGACAAGCTTCCTCCACACGGTCCCATCACACACTACCGGGGTCAGGCACAGTGTGAATCTCACTCCACACCGTCCCATAACACACTTCCGGGATCAGACTCAGAGTGAATCTCCCTCCACACCGTCACATCACACTCTCCCGGGGTCAGGCACAGAGTGAAACTCCCTCCGCGCCGTCCCATCACACACTCCCGGTGTCAGTCACAGAGTGAAGTTCCCTCCACACTCACTCATCACACACTCCCGAGCAGTCATAATGTGAAACTCACTCCACCCTTCCGATCACACACACCAGGATAACCTGCAGAACAGATCAGTCGCCTGTCTCTGCCGCACGCACCTCGGGAAGGAGACCGTGAGTCCTTTCTTCCCATATTCACAGTCATGTAGCTCACGCTCCGGTCCATCCTGCCGAGGAGTCTCTGCGTCTCTGAGCTTAGATAGGGGAAGCAACAGTTGTCAGAGGAAGCCTGTGTTAACAAGTGGGTTTGACAGGTACCAACCAACGCGGAATGAGGAGCTGATGAATAGAGGAACCGAGAGCAGGGGGAGGAAGTGCGGGGAGCAGAGAGATTGAGGGTGTTGCAAAGGGTGGTCGTGAGAAATGAGAGTGAGGAGAAAGAGGGGAGTATTCGGGTTCGTATAGAGACAGAGATAGGGGTGACAATGGACAGACTGGGGCGAAGGGAGAGAGAAGGGGCATCTGGAGAGAGCAGTGAGGAAGGAGTGATGGACATGGGGAAAAGTGAGCGGAGAGGGTGAGACGGAGAAATAAAGGCGGGAGAGTTGGAGAGTGATTGGTGAGAGTGGGCCGGTGAACGGAGATAAGGGAGTGAGGTCAGGAGGGAACAAGTCAGCAGACAGGAGGAGAGGAAGAATGGAGAGGGCGGTGGAGATGGGGGAGGGATTCTGTGATCTTCCCCCACTCTCCCCTTTTCATTCTCCTTTTTCCCTCCCCTATTCTCTCTCTCTTTCTATCCCATCTTCCTCCTCTCCTCAACCATTGCTCTTTTCTCAACCTCCTCTCGCCCACCTTTGCCCCACTGTCTCTTCTTCTCCATTATCTTATTCCACACCCTCCCCCATCTTCCCCTCTCTTTTCCTTCTCTCCACGACCAACAGCCCTGTCGGCCTGACACGCAGAAGTGCTTACACACTCACAGATGCTTTCTGTATTCCCCCTCCCTTCCCAATGTCCGCCTTCATCTCCTTCATCCCATCTCACCGGTCCCTCCACCCTTCCTGCCATCCTACCTCCGAGCTTCCCGTTCTCTCCCACCACACCTTCCTCCTTCCCTCTCCCGCTCTTCCTCTTCCTTTCGTTTCCCTCAATCAATCTCTTCCTTCTCCCACCCTCGCATGGCACTGGCTCCTACTGTCCCACTCACCTTCCCCCACCTCAACGTCTTCTCTATCACGCACCTTCCCGCTCCACTTCCTCTCTCCTCTACACTTTCTTTCTTTATCCGACCTGAACTGGTTTATTTCCTCCTCTTCCCACATATTTCCTCATCCATCTCATTTATTCCTTCACTTCTCCTTCCTCCCTGGATCCCATGCTTCCTTACTTTCTCAATAATCCTTCCAGGGAAACCATATCAAATGTTTTGCTGAAATTCATATACACTACATCTGCTGCTCTTCCTTCATCAATGTGTTTAGTCACATCCTCAAAAAAATGATCAGGCTCGTAAGGCACGACCTACCCTTGACAGAACCATGCTGAATATTCCCAATCATCTATCCAAATGTTCATAAATCCTGCCTCTCAGGATCTTCTCCATCCACTTACTAACCACAGAGTTATGACTCACTGGTCTATAATTCCCTGAGATATCTCGATACCTTTCTGGAATAAAGGAGCAACATCCGCAACCCTCCAATCGTCTAGAACCTCTCCCGTCCCCCTTGATGTTGCAAAGATAATCGCCGGAGGCTCAGTAATCTCCTCCCTCGCATCCATAGTAGCCTGGGATACATCTCATCCGGTCCCGGCGTCTTACCAACTTGATGTTTTCCAGAAGCTGCAGCTCATCTTCTTTCTTAATATCAACATGCTGCAAGTGATCGCTACTATCACCCAGATCCTTTTCCATAGTGAATATTGAAGGAAAATATTCGTTAAGCTTCTGCTACTTCCTCCGGTTCCATACACGCTTTCCGACTGTCACACGTGATTGGTCCTATTCTTTCGCGTCTTATCCTCTTAATCTTCACATACTTGAGGAAAGCCTCGGGGTTTTTCCTGTATCCTGCCCGCCAAGAATTTCACATGGCCCCTTCGGGCTCTCCTAATTTCCTTCTTAAGCTCCTTCCTGTTAGCCTTATAATCTTCCAGATCTGTAACATTACCTATCTCTCTCAAACATTTGTAAGCTTTTCTTTTCTTTTTTTAAACACTTTTTTATTGTGTTTTCAAATAGTTACAGAATAAAACTGTGTGAAAAAGAAAATATGTGTTACCCATCCCCCCTCCCCTTAACCCCTCCCCCCAACATCCCTATAGAAAGAAAGAAAGAAAGAAAGAAAGAAAGAAAGAAAGAAAGAAAGAAAGAAAAAGGAATGCCTGGATATTGGAAGATCCCCACATGCTCCATGGAGTTCGCAATAACTTTAGTATATATATTTATTTCTTTCCCCAAGAAACCAATTATTTCATCTTCGGAGCACCTATATATTTAATCCTATCTTTTGTAAATCAGGGCGACAAATTTTCAAAAATGTTTCATATTTATCTCTTAAATTATAAGTAATTTTTTCAAGTTGAATACAGCCATAAATTTCTTTCTTCCAACGATCTATACTTAAATATGTATCCGATTTCCAAGTAACTGCAATAGCTTTTTTGGCTACTGCCAATGCAATTTTTATAAATTCTTTCTGATATTTATTCAATTTGGATATCGGTTTTATCCCTTCAGTATCACCTAGTAAAAGTAATATTGGATTATGTGGAAGTTGTATTGCAATAATTTGTTCCAATAAACCTCTTAAATTTGTCCAAAAATGTTGAATTTTAGAACAGGACCAAGTAGAATGTAAAAAAGTGCCAATTTCTTGGTGACATCGGAAACACTGATCAGATAAATTTGGGTTTAATTTATTAATTTTTCTTCTTGACTAGATTTTGCACCGCCTTTGTACACCACGGTTCCTGTACCCTACCATAACTTCCTTGTCACATTGGAACGTACCTGTGCAGAACTCCACACAAATATCCTCTGAATATTTGCATCATTTCTGCCGACTTTTCTCGGAGAATATCTGTTTTCAATTTAAACTTGCAGCTTCCTGCCTGATAGCCTGATAATTCCCCTTACTCCAACGAAAAACCTTTCTGACATGTCTGTTCCCCTCTCTCTCCAATGCTATTGTAAAGGAGATAGAATTATGATCACTATCACCAAGAATCTCTCCGACTGAGAGTTGTGACAGCTGACCAGGTTTATTTCCCAATACCCAATGAATTGCAACCTCTCCTTTTGTGGGTTTATCTACATATCGTGTCAAGAAACCTTCCTGAACACACCTAACAATCTCCACCTCATTTAAACTCCTTGCTCTGGGGAGATGCCAATTGATATTTGTGTAAATAAAATCTCCAATCACGGGATCTTTGTTATCACAACACCTTTCCAGGATCTGTTTCTTTATCTGCTCCTCGATATCCCTGTTACTATTGGGCGGCCTAAAAAAAAACACCCGGTAAAGTTATTGACCCCTTCCTGTTCCTAACCTGCACCCATAGAGACTCCGTAGAAAAACCTTCCATCGGGTCCACCTTTTCTGCAGCCTGACAGTATCACTGATCCACAGTGCCACGCCCCCAGCTCTTTTTGCCTCCCTCCCTGTCCTTTCTGACATATCTGAACCCCGGCACCTGAAGAAACCATTCCTGTCCCTGAGCCATCGAAGTCTGTAATAGCCACAACATCATATCTCCAAAGGAGATATTAATCACACACTACCTCCTTTATCATAGCATTGGAGAAGGATGGGGACAGATAAGTCAGCAAAGCTTTTAACTGGAGTAAGGCAAAATATGAGGCTATCAGGCAGGAGGTTGGAAGCATAAATTGACAATAGACAATAAGTGCAGGAGTAAGCCATTCAGCCCTTCGAGCCAGCAACGCCATTCACTGTGGTTGTGGCTCAATTGTGATCAATTGCTCTCAGAAATGTTCGAAAGAAATGTGGCAAATTTTAAGAAGATATTTGCTTGCAATTCTGCATAGGTATGTTCCCATGAGAAAGGGAAAAGCTGGTAGGATACAGGACCCGTGGTGTACAAAGGCTGTTGTAAATCTAGTCAAGAATAAAAGAAGGCCTTACAAAAGGCTCAAAAGACTAGTTGATGACAGAGATCTAGAACATTATAATGCTAGCAGTGGGAGCCTAAGAAAGAAATTAGGAGAGCCAGAATGGGCCATAAGAAGGCCTCGCAGGACAGGATTAAGGTAAACTGCAGGACACTCTGTAGGTATGTGCAGAACAAGTGGATAAGACTAGAGAGTTTAGGACGAATCAAGTGTGACAGTGCAAAAGTGCGTACGGAACAGGAAGAGAGAGCAGAAGTACATATTGAATACTTTGCTTCAGTATTCACTTGGATAAAGGATTCTGGCGATTTTAAGGATGACTTAGAGCGGACTGAAATGCTTGAGCATGTAGATATTAACAACGATGATATGTTGGAGCATTTAGAAAGCATCAATCTGCAAAAATCATCGGGAAAGGAAGACCAAACTATTGTGCGAACCGACAGAGGAGATTGCTGATCCTCTGGCGATGATGTTTGTATCATCAATAAGGATGGGAGAGATTCCGGAGGAATGGAAGCTTGTGGATGTTGTTCCCTTATTCAAGAAAGGGAGTAGAGATAGACCAGAATATTATAGACCATTGAGTCTTACTGTAGTGGTTGGTAAGTTGATGAAGATCCTGAGAGGCAGGATTTATGAACATTTGAAGAGGCATAATATGATTAATCATAGTCAGCATGGATTTGTCAAAGGCAGGTCGTGACTGACGAGCCTGATTTTTTTTCGAGAATGGAACTGAACGAATTGATGAAGGTAGCGCAGTAGTTGTAGTGCATTTTGATTTCACTGAGCATTTGATAATGTATCCCGTGTAAGGAGACACGTGGCCCACGGAGACATTGCTTTGTGGATCCAGAACTGGTTTGCCCACAGAAGGCAAAGAGAGGTTGTAGTCGTGTCATATTCTGCATGGGAGCCGGTGAACAGTGGAGTTCCTCAGCGATCTGTTCTTGGACCTCAACTTTACGTGATTGCATGAATGATTTGGATGGGGATCTGGAGTTGTGATTCTTAAATTTGCGGATGATACAATGGTTCGGGGTGTTGTAGATACCCCCAATTATGAGGTCTGTCAGAGCTTACAGCGAGGCATCCATAGGATGCAAATCTGAGCTGAGAAGTGGCAGATGGAATTCAACGCAGGTAAGGGAGAGCTGTTGTTTTTGGTAGGTAAAATGTGATGGCAGAATATAGGATGAATGGTAAGACTCCGGGCAGTGTGGAGGATCAGAGTGAATTTGGGGTTCGAGTCCATAGGACACTCATAGCAGCTGCACAGGTTGTCTCTGTGGTTAAGAAAATACACAGTGTATTGACCTTCAAAAATCGTGAGACTGAGTTTATAAGCACAGAGGCAATGTTGCAAATTTATAGGACCGAGGCCAGACGCTACCGATAGGAAGAAAAGAAAAGAAAACTCTCTGCAAAGAGAGTTTAGGGAGTTAGGTGTAAAATTGAAGGACAGGACCTCCAGGGTTGCAATCTCAGGATCACTACCCCTGCCGCGTGATAGTGAGGCCAGAAATAGGACATAATGCAGATATATACGCGGCTAAGGTGTTGGTGCAGGAAGGAAGGCTTCGTGTTTGTGGACAACTGGGTCTTGTTCCGGGGATGTTTGGACTTGTTCCGACGGGACGGGTTTACCTGAACTGGTGTGGGACTAACATCTTTGGCTGAAGGTTTGCTAGATCTGCTCTGGGGGGTTTAAACTAGATTTTCAGGGGGAGGAGAACCAGAGTGTTAGAGCAGATAGTGAGGTGGAGAAGGATAAATGTCATGCGAGAGCTGGAAGTACAGTGCATGGATTAAAGCCAGATCTAGCATATAAAGAGGTTTTGAGGGAAGAAGAGTAGAATAAAGGGTGTAAAGGTTGTACGTTAGAACGGCTCAAGTACGTGTACTTCAATACAAGAAGCATCAGGAACAAAGGTGATGAACTGGGAGCTTTGATAAATACCTGGAATTATTATGTAGTGGCCATCACAGAGACTTGGCTGGCACCAGGGCAGGAATGGATTCTCAATATTCCTGCATTTCAGTGCTTTAAACGGGACAGAGAGGCGGGGGTGGGCGGTAGGGGAGGAGGGTGGTATTACCAGTTAGGGATCCTATTGCAGCTACAGAAAGGGTGGGTAATGAAGCAGCATCCTCTTTTGAGTTAGTATGGGTTGAGGTCAGGATCAAGAACGGAGCAGTTACTCTATTGTGGGAATTCTATAGGCCCCCTGGTAGCTGCAGAGAAACCAAGGAGCAGATTGGGAGGCAAATTTTGGAACGGTACAAAAATAACAGGGTTGTTATCATGGGTGACTTTAACTTCCCTGATATTGATTGCCACCTGATTAGTTCCAATGGTTCAGAGGGGGCAGAGTTTGTCAAGTGCGTCCAGAACTTATTCCTGTCACAGTATATTGACAGGACG
>NW_027331929.1:2874076-2978948 GCF_048418815.1 Hemitrygon akajei
ATCTATCTTTATCCATGATCGATTATAATGGTGTTATAATCACTGGAACCAATGTGTTCCCCAATACACACTTCCGTCACCTGTCCTAACTCCTTTCCTAATAGGAGATCTAATATAGCATCCTCTGTAGTCGGTACCTCTGTATATTGATTTAGAAAACGTTCCTGAACACATTTTGCAAACTCTAACCCGTATGGACATTTAACAGAATGGGAGTCCCCAATCAATACGTGGAAAAGTAACATCCCCAGCTGTCACAACTTCATGTTTGCTGCAGTAGTCTGCTCTCTCTCTGCAGATTTGCTACCCCAATTCTCGCGGACTATTCTTCTCTCAACAGTCTATCTCTCTCACAATTCCTCCCTTCCCCACTACCACCCAGGTTCTAGACATTCCAGAAGCCTTGATTTGCATGTCTGCCTCAGAGAGAGAGAGAGAGAGAGAGAGAGAGAGAGAGAGGAGAGAGAGAGAGAGGAGTGAGAGAGAGAGAGAGAGAGAGAGAGAGAGAGAGAGAGAGAGAGAGAGAGAGAGAGAGAGAGATGAGAGAGCGAGAGAGAGAGAGAGAGAGAGAGAGAGAGAGAGAGAGAGAGAGAGAGAGTGAGTCTGTGTGTATGTGCCATTGTGGAGAGGAAGGAAGTGGAGGCGAGCAGTAGGCGGTGACGGACTGGTGCGATTGCAGACAACAACCTCTCCCCATTCCCACCCACCTTCCAACACTCTCTATCCTCCTCTCTCCCACGCCGTCTCTCCCCCATCTGCCTACCCTACTCTTTTTTACCTCTCCAGCACCCCTATCGCCGTGAGCAAGAGATATTCCCCCCAGAGACTCATCCATTTCGTCTGGAGTTTTCACACGTCCCTTCCGACTTTCCGACGGCGGTGAAGGGGGTGGATGCTTTTTGGCTCGGGACACACAGCGTCTCTCACATTCTCCCTTTCCCCCATTCCCTACCCTCCTCCTCGCCCCATTCCCCTCATTCCTCTCTCTGCTCCTTCCTCCCTGACACCCTCGCACCACTTCTCTCCTAGCACTTCTTTTCAACTTTCTCCCTTCCCCTGCTTACTTCCTCCCCGGCCCTCTTCGATACCGTCCTCTCCCTCAACTCCGACCCTCAGCCTCCTTCTCTCCCGCTCCCTCCCTGTACCTCACTCCCCACTCTCACCCCTCTCCCGCTCCTTTTCTCTGTCTCTTACCATTCCTCCCTTCCCCACCATCTCCCTACCTTTAGTCGTTCCAGAAGTCTTCAATTGCGTGTCTGCCTCAGAGACTGTTGTCTGTCTGTGTGAGAACCGTTGTGCCTTGGAGGGAAGAGGAAGGAAGGGGAGGCGAGGAGTGGGCGGGGTCGGGTGGAGAGTTTGCACACGACAGGAACCATATGACAGGCCTATCTACACAGAACTGTGGAGAGGCTCAGAACAGAGGGTATGATAGCCGGAGGGAAAGGGAGTAAAGCCAGGCGTCAACTTTTCCCCATTCTCCTCATAAATCCCGGTGAACACAGAGGGGGAGATTTGTGGAGCAGAGTCTTGGGTTGGGGCCAGAGATGTGGAGGGCTGTTGGTGATGGAGGTGTCCACGCAAGCATGTAGTAGTGCAGGGGAGTTTGGGGGTGAGGTAGAAGGGTGCAGTGGAGCAAAGAGGTGACTGAGTTGAGAGGAGTTTTGGGGAGGGAGGGTGTGGCGGAGACGGGAAGTATTGTGAGGTAGGAAGGGGTTGTCGGTGACGGGAAGTCGGTGTAAGGGATGGTGGAGTGGATGTATACGGCAGAGGAGTCAGATGATCATGGAGATGGTCAGTGGCGAAAGGGAGGGGCGGGGTGACGAGACAACCCGTACTCTATTTCGGGCACAACGTCAGAACATTAGTCAGGTGTCAGTCTCGTATGATGACCTGGTAGGGATCTGCGGACCCGTGCCCACCAACAGACTGGGACTGGTAAACTACGTGTACCTGTCTGGACACGCCCCTCTGCTGACTGCTCCTGCAGCTTCTCCCACAGACCCCCGGTATAAATGCGATTGGAGGCACGGCTCCTCCTTCAGTCTCCAGGATGTTGTGTCGTGGTCTCCTGCTGCGAATCGTGGGTCTCTTGATGCTAATAAAAGCTTATCGTTCGCCTCCCGTCTCCGAGAGTTATTGATGGTACATCACCCACCCTCCCCCTGGCCTCATCTCCCTTTATTCCTTTCTCTGCACTTCCTTCCTCACGCTCCCTCTCACCCCTTCTATCCCACCACACTTTTCTTCCTTCCCATTCCCCTGCCTACTCCCGCCCTGGCACTCTTCTCTACAGCCCATTCCCTCACTCCGCACCCTCACCCCTCCTTCTCTCCCACTCCCTCCGTGTACCTCACTCCCCACTCTCAGCACTCAGCCGCTCCTTCTCTCTTCCTAGAACTACAGAACCATAGAACATTACAGCACAGTAACAGGCCTTCTGATCCTTCACCCTTAACCCATGTCCTCTGTTTTTTTCTCTCCCCTAGTCTCACAGGAAAAAAGCCTGCTTGCATTCACTCCATCTACTCCCATCATAATTTTATGGACCTCCGCCAAATCTCCCCTCATTATTCAACGCTCCAGAGAATAAAGTCCTAACCTATTCAACCTTTCTCTGCAACTCTGTTTCTCAAGTCCCGGGAACATCCTTGGAAACCTTCTCTGCATTCGTTCAGCCTTATTAATATCCTTCCTGTAATTCGGTGACCAAAACTGCACACAATACTCCAAATTCGGCCACACCAAAGCCTTATACAACCTTATCATAACATTCCAGCTCTTATAATAAATACTTTGGTTTATAAAGGCCAATATTCCAAAAGCTCTATTTACAACCCTATCTACCTGCGACATAACTTTTAGGGAATTTTGTATCGGAATTCCCAGATCCCACTGCTCTACTCCACTCGTCTGTGCCCTACCATTTACCTTGTATCCTGTACCTTGTTGTTTTTTTGCAATACCTCACACTTGTCTGTATTAAACTCCATCTGCCATTTTACAGCCCATTTTTTCCAGCTTGTGCAAATCCCTCTGAAAGCTTTGAAAATCTTTCTCACAGTTCACTACACCTCCAATCTTGGTATCATCAAAAATTTTGCTGATCGAATATCCCACATTATCATCCAGATTATTGATATAAATGACAAATAACAGGGGACCCAGTACCGATCCCTATGGCACACCACTAGTCACAGGCCTCCACTCAGAGAGGCAATCCTCCACTACCACTCTCTGACTTCTCCCGTTGAGCCAATGTCGAAAACAATTTAACTAACCACCCATGCGTGACCTGATCAATGACCTCACTGAAGTTCATGTAGACAGCATCCAAAGTCTTCCCTTCATCTACTTTCCTGGTAACCTCCTCAAAAAACTCTAATAGATTTGTTAAACATGACCTACCACGCAAAAAACCGTGTTGACTCTCCCTAATAAGTCTCTGTCTATCTCTCTACTTGTAGATTCTACCTCTTAGTATTCCTTTCAATAATTTACCTACTATCGACGTCAAGCGTACCGGTCTATAATTCCCCGGATTACTTTTAGAGCCTTTATTTAAATAACGGAACAACATGAGCTATCCTCCAATCCTCGGGCACCTCACCCGTAGATACCGACATTACAAAAATATCTGCCAGAGCCCCTGCAATTTCAACACTGTTCCTTCAATATCCGAGGGAATACCCTGTCAGGTCTTGGGGATTTATCTACTCTGACTTGCCTCAAATAGCAAGCACCTCCTCGTCTTCAATCTGTAAAGTTTCCATGAAATCACTACTTGTTTGCCTTATTTCCATTGACTCCATATCAGTTTCCTGAGTAAATAGAGACGCAAAAAAAAAAAACCCATTTAAGATCTCCCCCATTTCTTTTGGTTCCATACATAGCCGACCACTCGGATATTCAAGAGGACAAATTTTATTCCTCACTATCCTTTTGCTCTTAATATACCTGTAGAAACTCTTTGGATCATCTTTCACCTGGACAGCCAAAGCTACCTCACGTCTTCTTTCAGACCTCCTGATTTTTCTCTTCAGTTTTTTTTTGCACATTTTATAATCCTCAAGTACCGTATTTGTTCTCTGTTTCCTATGAATGTCATGCATTTCTCTCATCTTATTTATCAGAGTTCCAATATCGATAGAGAACCAAAGTTCCTTATTCTTATTCACTTTGCCTTTAATCCTGACAGGAACATACAAACTGCACTCCCAAAATGTCTCCTTTGAAGGCCTCCCACTTGCCAATCACATCCTTGCCAGAGAACAATCTGTCGCAATCCACTCTTTTTAGATCCTTCCTCAATTCTTCAAATTCGGCCTTGTGTCAGTTTAGAACCTCAACCCGAGGACCAGATCTATCTTTATCCATGATCGATTATAATGGTGTTATAATCACTGGAACCAATGTGTTCCCCAATACACACTTCCGTCACCTGTCCTAACTCCTTTCCTAATAGGAGATCTAATATAGCATCCTCTGTAGTCGGTACCTCTGTATATTGATTTAGAAAACGTTCCTGAACACATTTTGCAAACTCTAACCCGTATGGACATTTAACAGAATGGGAGTCCCAATCAATACGTGGAAAAGTAACATCCCCAGCTGTCACAACTTCATGTTTGCTGCAGTAGTCTGCTCTCTCTCTGCAGATTTGCTACCCCAATTCTCGCGGACTATTCTTCTCTCAACAGTCTATCTCTCTCACAATTCCTCCCTTCCCCACTACCACCCAGGTTCTAGACATTCCAGAAGCCTTGATTTGCATGTCTGCCTCAGAGAGAGAGAGAGAGAGAGAGAGAGAGAGAGAGAGAGAGAGAGAGAGAGAGAGAGAGAGAGAGAGAGAGAGAGAGAGAGAGAGAGAGAGAGAGAGAGAGAGAGAGAGTGAGTCTGTGTGTATGTGCCATTGTGGAGAGGAAGGAAGTGGAGGCGAGCAGTGGGCGGTGACGGACTGGTGCGATTGCAGACAACAACCTCTCCCCATTCCCACCCACCTTCCAACACTCTCTATCCTCCTCTCTCCCACGCCGTCTCTCCCCCATCTGCCTACCCTACTCTTTTTTACCTCTCCAGCACCCCTATCGCCGTGAGCAAGAGATATTCCCCCCAGAGACTCATCCATTTCGTCTGGAGTTTTCACACGTCCCTTCCGACTTTCCGACGGCGGTGAAGGGGGTGGATGCTTTTTGGCTCGGGACACACAGCGTCTCTCACATTCTCCCTTTCCCCCATTCCCTACCCTCCTCCTCGCCCCATTCCCCTCATTCCTCTCTCTGCTCCTTCCTCCCTGACACCCTCGCACCACTTCTCTCCTAGCACTTCTTTTCAACTTTCTCCCTTCCCCTGCTTACTTCCTCCCCGGCCCTCTTCGATACCGTCCTCTCCCTCAACTCCGACCCTCAGCCTCCTTCTCTCCCGCTCCCTCCCTGTACCTCACTCCCCACTCTCACCCCTCTCCCGCTCCTTTTCTCTGTCTCTTACCATTCCTCCCTTCCCCACCATCTCCCTACCTTTAGTCGTTCCAGAAGTCTTCAATTGCGTGTCTGCCTCAGAGACTGTTGTCTGTCTGTGTGAGAACCGTTGTGCCTTGGAGGGAAGAGGAAGGAAGGGGAGGCGAGGAGTGGGCGGGGTCGGGGTGGAGAGTTTGCACACGACAGGAACCATATGACAGGCCTATCTACACAGAACTGTGGAGAGGCTCAGAACAGAGGGTATGATAGCCGGAGGGAAAGGGAGTAAAGCCAGGCGTCAACTTTTCCCCATTCTCCTCATAAATCCCGGTGAACACAGAGGGGGAGATTTGTGGAGCAGAGTCTTGGGTTGGGGCCAGAGATGTGGAGGGCTGTTGGTGATGGAGGTGTCCACGCAAGCATGTAGTAGTGCAGGGGAGTTTGGGGGTGAGGTAGAAGGGTGCAGTGGAGCAAAGAGGTGACTGAGTTGAGAGGAGTTTTGGGGAGGGAGGGTGTGGCGGAGACGGGAAGTATTGTGAGGTAGGAAGGGGTTGTCGGTGACGGGAAGTCGGTGTAAGGGATGGTGGAGTGGATGTATACGGCAGAGGAGTCAGATGATCATGGAGATGGTCAGTGGCGAAAGGGAGGGGCGGGGTGACGAGACAACCCGTACTCTATTTCGGGCACAACGTCAGAACATTAGTCAGGTGTCAGTCTCGTATGATGACCTGGTAGGGATCTGCGGACCCGTGCCCACCAACAGACTGGGTCTAAAGGGAGAGAAAATTAAAATATCTTTGGTACAATGGGATTTGTGATTCTTCGTGTAGGATTCTTTCAGAGTAACTTCCAGGTTGTGACGGTGATGAAGAAGGGAAATGTGATGATGCATTCATTTGGGAAGGTCTGGAATATGTAAATATGGATGGATATGTTGAAACTTTATAATGCATTGGTGAGGCCTCTTTCGGAACGTTGTGTGCAGTTTCCGGCCCCTTGTCCAGGACATTGCATCGAATGCCCGCCTCTATTCTGCGTCTGTATCCTCTGGTCTTTGACCCTCCCAGTACAGGACAAATCCTCTCCACATCCACTGTAGCAAGGGTTTTCAACATTCGAGAGGTTTCAATGAGGTCACCCCTCATTCTTCTGAATTCCTTTGAATACCGGCCCAGAGACGTCATATGCTATTCATACGACAAGCCTTTTAATCCCGGAATAACTTTCGTCAACCTCCTTTAAATCCTCTCCAGTTTCCGCTCAGCCTTTGTAAGATAAGCGGCCCAGAACTTCCTGATCATAGCCTGAACATGGAAGTGAACCTTTAGGGAATCGTGCACTAGGGCTCCTAAGTCCCTGTCAGTGTCAGCCTCAGCTACGCTTCCATTTCTTCCATCAAAGTGCGTGGTCTTTCGATTCCCGACTCTGTATTCCATTAGGCTTTACAATTCTACCGCCAGGACTTAAGAACTTTTTAAAAGCTATTATTAATGCTTTTTGAGATAGTTATTTAGATGCATATCATATTTTTTACTGAGTTAAGTATTGTATGTAATTAGTTTTGCTACAACAAGTGTATGGGACATTGGAAAAAAGTTGAATTTCCCCATTGGGATGAATAAAGTATCTATCTATCTATCTATCTATCTATCTATCTATTCATCCGCCATTCCTTTGCACATTCTCCAGGTATGGTCAAGTCCTTCTCTACACTCTCCACTTCCTCAAAACTGCCTACCCCTCCACCTATCTTCATATCTCTTGCAAACTTTGTCAAAAGGTTACCTATTATATTCCGAAATTCTTGACATATAATGTAAAACGTATCGATCCAAACATAGACCCCTGTGGAGCACGATCTGTCATTTGCAGCCAAACAAAAAAAAGAATCATCCATTCTTCCCACTCTTTATCATGCCAATCCGCTCCTGCCAATCAGCCACTGCTTTAACCATTCTAGCATCTTCCCTGCAATACCATGAGCTCGTAGCTTGTTAAGCAGCCTCGTGTGTAGCCGTCTGACTACCAAAGAACACGTCATCAACCGATTCTCTTTTGTCGATCTCCGTACCATTTCATCAAAACATTTTAACAGATTAGCCAGGCCAGATTTTCCCACAAAGAAACTCTGGACTATTTTATCGTGGACCTCCACATGTGCCCTGCGACCTCATCCTTACTAATTTACACCATCTTCCCAGCCAGTGAGGTCAGGCTAACTGGACAACAGTTTCCTTTCGCTGCCTGTCTCCGTTCTTGAAGAAAGGAGTGTCATTTACAATTTTATTCTGCTGGAAGCATTCCACAAACTAATGATTATTGAGAGATCATTACTAATGCCTCCTCGATCTCTTCTGCCACCTCTTTCAGAGCCCAGGCGTGTAGACCATCAAGCCCAGCTGGCTCATCTACCTTCAGACCTTTCAGTATCGCAAGAACCTTCTGTCCAGTGATGGTAACTTCTCACACTTCCGACACCCTGATACCTGTAACTTCCATCCTACTGGTAGCGTCTTACACAGCGAAGACGAGAGAAAAATACTTATTCATTTGATCTGCCATTCCTTTCTCCCCATTACGAACTGTCCAGCATCATTTCTCAGCTGTCCAATATCCACTGTCGCATCTCTTTCCGCTTCATCTAACTGAAAGAACTTCAGGCATCCTCTTTAATAACATTATTAGTTTAATTTCATATTCCATTTTCAACTCCTTAGTTACGTTTTAAATTGTCTTAGGTTTGTTCTAAACACTCCTCAATTGTCCACTCCTCAATCGTTGCTCTATTTTATGCCTTCCCTTTATTTTTCATGTGGTCTTTGAATTCGCCTGTCAGCCAAGATTGCGTCAGATTTCCTTTCGAACAGATCTTCCTCTTTGGGAATGTACATATCCTGCTTCTACCGAATTACTTCCAGAAATTCCGGCCATAGCTGTTCTGCGTCATCCGTGCCTGGTGTTCTTCACTGTTCAATTCTGGCCAACTCTACCCTCATGCCTCTCTAATTCCTCCCCCACCCCCCGTAATATTCAAGTCAAGTCAAGTCAAGTCAAGTCAAGAAACTTTTATAGTCATTTGACCATAATTGTTGGTAAAGTACATATTAAAAAATGAGACAACGTGTATCAGGACCATGGTGTTACATGGCAGAGTACAAAAACTAGACTGAACTACCTAAAAAAGAACAACACAGAGAGAAAAAATAAAACAGCTACACGAGACTACAGGCCTACCCAGGACTGCATAAAGTGCACAAACAGTGCAAGCATTACAATAAATAATAAACAGGGCTATACGGCAGTAAGGTTTCAGTCCAGGCTCTGGGTATTGAGGAGTCTGATTGTCTGGTCGTGAGGTCCCGAATGCTTCTGTGCCTTTTCCCAGACGGCAGGAGGGGGAAGAGTTTGTATGAGGGGTGTATGGAGTCCTTCATAATGCTGTTTGCTTTGCGGATACAGCGTGTAGTGTAAATGTCCATGATGTCGGGAAGAGACACCCTGATGATCTTCTCAGCTGACCTCACTATCCGCTACACGGTCTTGCGATCCGAGATGGTGCAATTTCTGAACCAGGCAGTGATGCAGCTGCTCAAGATGCTCTCAATACAACCCCTGTAAATGTGATGAGGATGGGGGTGGGATATGGAATTTCCTCAGCCTTCGCAGAAAGTAGAGACGCTGCTGGTCTTTCTTTGCTATGGAACTGGTTTTGAGGGACCAGGTGAGATTCTCCTGACACATTTAATTTGAGCTTCCTCTTCTCAAATATAAGGATGAAACTTTTCATATTTGATAACCCGCCGCAGAAGGGTTCTTCTACCTTAAGCTCTCTGTTGAGATATGGTTGACTGACCAAATCCAATCCAGAATACCTGATCCCAGTTGGGCTTAACCACGGGCTGCTTAAAAGAAGCCAAATCGTAGGCACTCTAAAAATACCCCTCCTGCAAGACAGCACCAGCCTGATTTCCCCAATCTATCTGTATACTGTAGTAACCCGTGACGATTGCAACATTGCCTTACCCCCGATCCTTACCCCTGTTTGTGTGTCTGAAAACCGTATCGATCTGATGATTTTACCCTGGCATTTCCGTATTCCTAACCTCAATAATTCAACACCTAGCGACCCTAGGTCACTGCTGAAAGGACTCGACCCGAAACGTCGACTGCATTCTTTCCCGTAGATGCTGCCCGGCCTGCTGAGTTCTTCCAGCATTTTGTGTCTGTTGCTTGGATGTCATCTCTTTCTTACGGCTTGAATACGTTTTTACCAACAGAGCACGGACGCCCTCTCTGCATTGTCGGCTGTGCCTTCGACAGAATGTGTATCCTCGGGCATTCAGTTCACAGCTACAGTCTTTCAGCCATGATTCAGTGATGCCTGCAACATCAGACCTGCCAATCCGCAACCGTGCTGCCAGTTCACCTTTGTGTTTTCCTGACAGCGCGCGTTCAGATAAAACACACTCAGGACTTTATTCATCTTTATCGATTTTGTCCACCTATAAATTTGCAACACAGCCTATTGACTGCAATTTCCCCCAGTCATCAACCTCTCCTCAGTGTACATTGCTGCTGTTTGTAAACCAGTTACTTCATCGTCAGTAATATTATCGGCCTTTCTGACGATCATTCTGCATTGAAATGTCTGCCGCTCAGGACACGAGTTGCACTGACCGGAACCATTTGATTCCGAAAATTGTCGGAGGTCATCCAACCATCTGCCTCCACAAATTCTCCATGAACTGTTCTGGCCATCTGGCTCCCACCCCTCCGCAACAACTTCGAACCGATAACAAGGGTTTTAGATGGGGTGCAGTTTGTTAGGTATGTTCAGGAAGGTTTCGTGACACGATTTGTAGATAAGCCTATTCTACCTATTCTAAGAGGAGAGGCTGTACTTGATTCGGTATTGGGAAATGAACCTGGTCAGGTGTCAGATTTCTCAGTGGGAAAGTGTTTTCGTGATAGTGATGATAAATCTTTACAATAGTTATGGAGAGAGATAGGAACAGACAAGTCGGAAAAGCGTTTAACTGGAGTAAGTTGAATGATGAGGCTATCGGGCAGGAAATTGGAAGCTTGAATTGGAAACAGATCTCCTCAGGGGAAATTAAGGAAGAAATGTGGCAAATGTTCAAGAGATATAAGTTTGGAGTTCTGCATAGGTGCGTTCCAATGAGACAGGCAAATAAGACAGGGAAGTTTTGGTAGGGTACAGGAACTGTGTTGTACGAAGGCTGTAATAACTCTAGTCAAGAAGAAAAGAAAAGCTTACAAAAGGTTCAAAGAGCTAACTAATGTTGCAGATCTAGAAGATTACAAGGCTAACAGGAAAGAGCTTAAAAAATATATAAGAGCCAGAAGGGGCCATGAGAAGTCATTGGCGGGCAGGATTAAAGAAAACACCAAGGCATTCTACAATTATATGAAGAGCAAGAGGAAAAGACGTGAAAGAATAGGATCTATCAACTGCGACAGTGGCAAAGTGTGAATGGAACCGGAGGAAATAGAAGAGGTACTTCATGAATACTTCACTTCACAATTCACTATGGAAAAGGATCTTTGTGATCGTTTGTAGATGCACATGTAGTGGTGATCACATGTAGATATTAAGAAAGAGGATGTGCTGGACTTTTTGACAAGCATCAATTTGGAAAAGTCGCCGGGACCTGGTGAGAAGTACCCCAGGCTACTTTGGAAGGCGAGCGTGGAGAATGCTGAGTCTCTGGTGATGATCTTTGCATCATCAATTCGGACGGGAGAGGTTCCAGGGGATTGGAGAGTTGTGGCTGTTTTTTCCTTTATTCAGGAAATTATAGACAAGTGAGCCTTACCTCAGTAAGTTGTTGGAGAAGATCCTGAGAGACAGAATTTATGAACATTTGGAGAGGTATAATATGATTAGTAATGCTCGGTATGGCTTTGTCAAGGACATGTCCTGCCTTACGAGCCTGATTGAATTTCATGAGGATGTGACTAAACACATTGATAAAGGAAGGGTAGTAGATATAGTCTATATGGATTTTAGCAAGGCATTTGATAAGTTAACCCATGCAAAGCTTATTGAGAAAGGAAGGAGGAATGTGATCGAAGGGAACATTGTTTTGTGGATCCAGAACTGTCTTGCCTGCAGAAGGGAAAGAGTGGTTGTAGGTGAGTCATATTTTGTATAGAGGTCGTTCACCAGTGGTGTACCTCAGGGATCTGTTCTGGGACCCTTACTCATCGTGATTTTTTATAAATGACCTGGGTGAGGAAGTGGAGGGATGGGTTAGTAAGTTTGCTGATGACACAAAGGATGGTGGTGTTGTGAATAGTGTAGAGGACTGTCAGAGTTGTCAGCGGGGTATTTAGCTAATGCAAAACTTGGCTGAGAAGTGGCAAATGGAGTCCAGCCCAGATGAGTGTGAAGTGGTTTATTTTGGTAGATCAAAAATGATGGCGGAATATGATTTTAATCTATAGTATTGTAGTTTGTAGTATTAGAGATAGTAATAATCTATATTAATATAGTATGAATCAGTGTGGACTATCAGAGGAATCATGGGGTCCGAGTCCATAGGATGCTCAAAACAGCTGCGCAGGTTGACTTAGTGGTTAAGAAGGCGGATGGTGTATTGGCCTTCATCAATCGTGGAATTGAATTTAGGAGCCAAGAGGTAATGTTGCAGCTATACAGGACCCAGGTCAGATCCCACTTGGAGTACTGTGCTCAGTTCTGGTTGCCTCATTACAGGATAAACGTGGAAGCCATGAAAGGGTACAGTGAAGGTTTACAAAGATGTTGCCTGGATTGGGGAGAATGTCCCATGAGAATAGTTTGAGTAAACTCAGCCTTTTCTCCTTGGAGCGTCGGAGGATGAGAGGTGACCTGACAGGTGTGTATAAGATGATGAGAGACATTTATCGTGTGGATAATCAGTGTTGTTTTTTTTTCTTTTTCCCCAAGGCTGAAATGGTTGCCAAAAGAGGACACAGGTTTAAGCTGCTACGGAGTAGTACAGAGGAGATGTCAGGAGTAAGTGTTTTACTCAGAGTGGTGAATGCGTGGAATGGTCTGCCGCCAGCGGTGGTGGAAGCTGATACGATAGAGTCTTTTAAGAGACTTTTGGATAGGTACGTGGAGCTTAGTAAAATAGAGCGCTATGCGTAAGCCGAGTAATTTGTAAGGTAGGGACATGTCCGTCACAACCTTGTGGGCCGAAGTGCCTGTATTCTGCTGTAGGTTTTCTATGTTTCTATGTTTCTAAGTCAGATCGTGTTCGGCCTGGCCACAAATGGCATGGCTAGGGCGAATGACGAGGCAGTAGGAGGAGTTAGGTTAAAGGGCAAGATGTCCAGAGTAGTGATCTCAGTTTTGAATTCCGAGCCACGTGCTAGTCAGGGAGGAACCTAACCCTGTCATTGATACCGACAAGGAACAAGGTTTTACTTGCTCTGCACTGGGCCTTGGACCATCTGGTCAATAGCAATACTTACGTCAAGCTACGGTTTATTGAAAAACAGCTCAGCGTTCAGCACAGTCATTTCCTCATTTCTAATCAACAAGCTCCAAATCGTGCAAAACAATGTTTGACTTCCTCATCAAGACACCACAGTCTGTGCAGATTGGTCATGACATTTCCGATCTGCAGGTAGTGTTGAATTAACAGAGAGGCTGCACATCTGAAACAGATTAGAAAACTGTTCAAAGTACTGGCAGATGGAATGCAGTGCCTGGAAATGTATGTTCATGCATTTTGCCGGAAAAAAATAAAAGTGTAGAATATTTTCTTAAAAAAAGTCAACAATCTGCGGCGCAATGGGATTTGGAGTCCTGGTGCATTATTCCCTCACATTTAATTTACAAGTGTCGTCAGTGGTGAGGAAGACAAATACAATGTTCGCATTCACTTCCAGATATAAGAGTAAACATTTATTTTCTAGGCTTTGCAAGGCACTGGATAGGTCTCATTTGTAGTGTTATGAGCAATGTTGGTTCCCTTGGATAAAAATTGAATCGCTGACATTGGAAATCACGCGACCAGAAGACATATACAAGGAATTAGACCATTCAGCCCATCGAAACAGCGTTGCCATTCCCATCATGGCTGATCCCGCATCGCACTCAACTCCATACACCTACTTTGTGTAAGGAAACTGTCAAACTGTCCCCATAAATATAATGACAGGCTTGGTTTCTACCATGGTTTGTGGCATAACATTCCGCATACTTGCTTCTGTCCTGCTGCAAGCACTGCTCTTTGCTTCTGTTCACCTCGCAATTCTGAGTGTGTGCCCTCTAGTTCTGGATATCCCCACCAGAGGAAACATCCTCTCCTCATCCACCCAATCTAGTGCTTTCAGCTTCCGGTAGTTTCAACTGGATTATCCCGCATTATTCTGAATTGCAGTGAGTACAGGCCCAAAGTTGCCGAACGGTGCTAATATGTTAACCCCTTCACTTCCAGAATTTTCGTCGTCATCCTCGTCTGGATTCCCTGCAATGACAACACATCATTTTGCAGATATGGAACCCAAAGCTGTTGCCAATACTCCAAGTGCGGCCCTGTTGTTGCTTATAAAGCCTCCCCGTTATCTCACTTATATATATATATATTCGTTTCCCCTCAAAATAAATGCCGACATTGCATTTGCCTTCTTACCCCAGACTCAACCAGTTCCTCTGCACCTATGATGTTTGAAACTTCTCCACAATTACATAATTCACCTAATGTTCCTTTTACCAAAAGGCACTGCATACCCCTCCACCTATCTTCGTATTATTCCCAAACTTTGCCTCAAAACCATTCAAATCATTATCCAAATAACTGTCAAACAATGTGAAAATAGTGGGCTGATTACTGACAACTGAGGAACACCACCCGTCACCGGCAGCCAACCAGAAAACGCCCCTGTTATTCCCTCTCGCTGCCTCCTGCCTGCCGGACATTCCTCTATTCATGACAGTATCTTTCCCGGAACGCCACAGGATCTTGTCTTGTTAAGGAGCTTGTGTAGCACCTTAACAAATTCCTTCTGAAAATCCAAATAAATGGCACCCATTGCCTCTCCTTTGCTCACTCTGCTTGTTACTTCCTCTAGGATCTCTAATAGATTTGTCAGGCAAGATTTCTCTCAGCAGAAACCATGCTGACTTTGACTTACTTCATCATTCCTCTCCAAGAACCCCGAACGTTCATCCTTAATAATCGATTCCAACACTTTCTCAACAACCGAGGTTAGGCTGACTGGACAATCATTTCAGTTCTTTAGACTTCCTTCCTTCTCAAAGACTGGAGGGATTCCTGCAATCTTCCAGCCCTCCTGGAATTAGGTGATTTTGAAGATTATGACCAATGCATCCGTTTTCCTTTGGCAACTTCTCTCAGGACTCTGAGATGTGGGTTGTCTGTTCCAGGTGACTTATCCACGTAAGACCTTTGAGTTTTACTCGCACATTGCCCTTTGTAATCGCAATGGCACTCACGCCTGCTCCCTGACCCTGACTGGTCTCTGGCACACTGCTAGTTTCCTCCACTGTGAAGACATATGCAAAGTACAAATTACGCTCATCTGCCATTTTTGTCATCCATTAATACCTCAGCAGCATTATTTTCCAGTGGCTCAAAATCAACTCTCACCTTCCTATTAACCTTTGCATCACTGAAAATTAAACTTATAGTATCCTGATTAATATTATTGGATACTTTGTCATTATATTCCACTTTTATTTCAATTTTATAGCCTTTTTCGTTGCCGTTTGTTGGATTTTTGAAGCTTTCAAACCATCCATCTTCCCACTCACTTTTGCCACCTTATATGTTCTTTCCAGGGCTTAACGACAGACCTTAACTTTATTCGTCGGCCACGGTTGCCTACCGTTGCCATTTGAGAATAACTTATTCTTTGGGACATATCTAAACTTCTCCTTATGTACAATTACCAGAGATTTCAGCCATCTCTTCTCTGGCAGGTATCCCAGCCATTATCCCCATCCGTTTGTGATACTGATACATGTGACTTATGCTTCTCGCTCAGAAAATTCAGAAGGAATTTAATCACACCTCTTCAGTAAACAGACTTCTGGCTTTTGTCTATATCACTTACGAATGCTGAGGACTCGGTGTGAGAGAACCCGGACCCTGGCACGCGGGAAGCTACACACCATCCAGGAGTCGCATTCTGGCACAGAGAACCTCCTGTCTGTTCCACTAATTAACGTATCCCCGATCACCACAGCTTGTCCCTTCTTCCCCACCCCTCCTGTGTCAAGAGGCAAACTTACTGCCAAACTGCCAACCACTGGGACATCGCTCTCTCTGGCCGTCCACCACCACGATCTCTCCAGTAACTGTTCTGCCACTCTGGCTCCAATCCCTCTGGAACTTTTGCCCCCTATCTCTCATCTCATGTCCTCTTGGTTTGAATCTCCCCTACTCTCAAGGAAAAAAAAGATATCCACCTCAACTCTATCTATACCCCTCATAACGCTAAATACCTCTATCAAGTCCCTCCCCCCTTCAACCTTCTACGCTCCAAAGAATAAAGACCTAACTTGTTCAACATTTCCCTCTAACTTAGACGCAGAAACCCAGGTAACATTCTAGTGACCAGAACTGTACACAATACCACAAATCTGGCCTCATCAAAGCCTTGTACAATTTTAACATTACATCCAAATTCCTATACTCAATACTCTAATAGATAACGGCCAGCACACCAAAAGATGTCTTCACCACCCTCTCCACATGCGACTCCACCTTCAGGGAACTGTGCACCATTATTTCTAGATAACTCTATTCGACTGCATTCCCCAATGCCCTACCATTTACCATGTATGACTTATTTTGATTAGTCCCAGCAAAAAGTAGCACCTCACACTTATCAACTAACTAGATTAAATCTCTCTGCAAGCTTTGAAAACCGACTTCATTATACACAACGCCACCTATCTTAATATTACCTGCCTATTTACTAATCGAATTTACCATCCCATCTTCCAGATCATTAATGTAAATGACAAACAACATTGGACCAAGTACAGATCCCTAAGACACACCATAGACACCGGCCTCCAACCTGACAAACAGTTATCCACCATTACACTCTGGCATCTCCCATCCAGCCACTATTGAATCCATTTACTACTTCAATAGTAATACTTAACGATTGAACCTTCCTAAATTAGCTACCGTGTGGAACCTTGTCAGAGCCCTTACTGAAGTCCATATAGACGACATCCACTGCTTAACCCTCGTCAAATTCCTAGCAGCCTCTTCAAAAAAACTCAATATGAATTGTCAAACATGACGTTCCGCGCACAAATCCATGTTTTCTGCTCCTAATCAGACCCTGTCTATACAGATAAGATATACCATCTCGAAGAGTACTTTCCATTAATTTATCCACCACTGACGTCAAACTTACAGGCTGATAATTGCTAGGTTTACTCTGAGAACCCTTATTAAACAATGGAACCAGATGAGCAATTCGCCAATCCTCCGACACCATCCCCGTTTCTAATGACATTTGAAATATTCCTGTCAGAGCCCCTGCAGAAACACCGGCAGTAAACCTAAATAAGTCTCCGTTCATTCCCACTCTTTGCCTCCTGCCACGGAAACATTACTTTATCCATTATAATACGCACATTAATGCCTTCAGTCCTGAATTCATCCTTTTCGATGGTGTCCACAATTCACGAAGCATCAAAGCATCTGCAATGTTTCCCCCTCAAAAGCCTCTCCTTAGTACAAATTGCCTCGGTTTGTAAAACCAGTTACCTCATCTTCAGCACTATTTTCAGCCAATGTCGATCCTTCTTCATTGAAATGTGTGTAGCCCAGGACAATATTTACACTGATCTGAACCATCTGATTACCACCTCTGTGTGAGTTCTTATCACCATCCGCCTACTCAGCCTCTCCAATAACTGATCTGGTACTTTGGTCCCATCCCTCTGGAACTAGTTGACACCCATGAGTGTGAACTGTATAATCTCACTGGCTCTGGCCCAGCGAGCATGGTGCTCGGGTTTCAATACTGAGATCACTACCCTGGAGATCCTGCCCTTTAACCCTTATCCCTCTGCACCCTCGTTACTCGTCCTAGCCATGCCATAGGTCGCCAAATGGAACACGATCTGACTTGCTTTCCATTGGGCCTTGGACAATCTGGACCTTTGCAATACCCACATCGGGCTTTTGTTCATTGACAACAGCTCAGAGTTCAGCACAATCATTTCCTCAGTTCTTATCAACAATCTCCGCATCCGGGTCAGGGCATCTCCCTCTGCAACAGAATGTTTAACTTCCCCATTGGGAAACCACAGTCAGTGCAGCTCGGTCAAAACATTTCCGATCAACAAACAGCACAATACAGGCCCATCGGCCTACAAAGCATTGCTGAAAATGCTCTTATCTTGGAAATTACCAAGGGTAACCCATGGCACCATATTTTCGAGGCTCCATGCCCCTGTCTAGGAGTCTCTTAAAATACCCTATCGTATCCGCCACAGCCACTAACGCCGGCAGCCAATTCCACGCACTCTGCGTAAACAAAAAAAAAACCCTGACATCTCCTCTGTAACCGTTTCCAAGCAGATTAAAACAGCGCCCCCTCGTGCTAGCTACAGTTTCTTGTGTCCTGCACCGTGCGTGTAACTACCTCTCTGTACGTTCAATCTATCACCCGGAAAGCCTCTCGAATTATTTGAAAATTTCTCGGATGTTAGCATCTGTGCAGAGCCCAACACGTTGACCCCGTTGACCTTGTCTCTCTCCCCAAGAGGTCTGCAGTGGCTTGACTGTCCTGCTTCCAAGCGGCCTCGGACCGTCCGGAGAATTGGAATATCTCCATCAGGCTGCGGTTTATTGACAACAGCTCAGCGTTCAGCACAATCATTTCCTCAGTTATAGTCAACAAGCTCCAAACCTGGGTCGGTGTATCTCCCTGTGCAACCGAATGTTTGACTTCCTCATCGGGAAACCACAGTCAGTGCAGACCGGCCATAACATTTCCCATCCACAGGTAGGGTTCAAGTAGCAGAGAGGCTACAAAAGGGCTGAGACCGATTGTGGAAATGGGCAAAGCAATGGCTGATGGAATCGAGTGCCGGGAAGTGTATGGTCTTGCAATTCAGTAGAATAAATAAAAGTGCGGACTATTTTCGAAATGGAGAGAAAAGTGAACAATCTGAACAAAGTGAACAAAGTGAACAAGTGAAAAAGGATTTGGGAGTTCTTGTGCAGGATTTCCTCAAGGTTAATTTATTGTTGGAGTCGGTGGTGAGGAAGGCAAATACAACGGTCGCATTTCTTTCCAGAGGACTGAATTATAAAGAGAATCATTTAATTTTAAGTCGTTATTCGGAGGCCTACTCTGAGGCATTATGAACAGATTTTGGTCCGTAATGTAGGAAAGCATGTGTTGACATGGTAAAGGGTACAATGGGACTTCGGGAAAATGATTCCGGGATTGAGGAGCGTTTGATGAATCTGGGCCTGTACTCTCTGGGATTCTGATGAATGAGTGGTGACGTCATTGAAACCTATCAAATGTTGAAAGTCCTCGATAGAGTGAATGGAGAGAGAGATGGTGGGGTCAGGACAAAGGCCTGCGGGGACAGCCTCAGCATGCAGGGATGAGAATTTAGAGCGCAGGTTCGGAGGGATTTCTTCTGCCATGAGGGGTAATTGGAGGAAATCCTTGCAGCAGGCGGCGGTGGAAACCAAGTCACTGTGTACATACAATACAACGGTAGACCCAGGTAAAAGTTTCTGCTGAGGGAATTAAGCAGCTACGGACTTAAGAACTCCGAACCAAAAAGGAGGTAATCTCCTGGTTACTGCCTCAGCCATGTGAAATTGGCTTAAGGTAAAGAAGGCTGGAGAGTTAAATGCGTGGCTCAAGGATTAGTGTGGGAGAAGTGAGTTTGAATTCAAAGGAAATTGGCTTCAGTATTGGGGAAGGAGGGAGCTGTTCCAATGGGACGGGATACACCGGAACCGGGATGGGACCTGGATCCCACCGTGTCGCAGAACGAGGGGGTGTGTTCAACAGATTGGCGGAGTTAAGATAAAGTAAAAGTGATAAGTGTGGAGGAAGTGAAAGTAAAATCAAAAGACAAAAGTAAGAGCGGAGTTTAGTGAATCGAAGAAAATTCAAATGTAATGAGAGAAACATGACATGATTCTAAAAACACAATGGGTGTGAAAGCACTTTATCTGAATGCCCGTAGTTTTCCAAATAAGGTCGGTGAACCTGTGGCACAAATCAGTACAAGGGGGGGGGGGTGATTTAGTGGCCATTTTCGAGAACCGGTTGCAAGGTGGAGAGGATTGGGAATTCAATATCCAAGGATATCAGTTAATACGAAACAATTAGCAGGAATGTAAAGGAGGTGGGCTAGCGCTCTGAATTGAGGATGAGGTCAGGGCGATAGTGGGAGACGATATAAGCTCGAAGGAGAAGAATGGTGAATCCACCTGTGTAGAGATAATGAATAGTCATTCAAACACGAAGAAGGTGCCAAGTTCCCGAATGGACAGAGGCAGGCATCCACAGTTCGGCGCTCCCATTCCCGGGAGAGTGGTTAGATGTCACCTTCCATTTGAGACTCAGACTGCCAATTATTGCCTGTCAACACTGCTTCATGGAATGTCTATTGGTGAAGGCATCGCACCGAGCACTCAGTGCTCAACCGTAAGAGATCCATTTCCAGTACGACTGTTGGTGATCTTGCCTTTTGGATTCCAGCACTGTAGACTAGTTTATTGCGAGTCTAAGCCGGAGTGTATTCTAGACTCTACTCGGGCCTTCCCTTCTCCACCATCCATATCTCTCTCGGTACAGAGGGGATTGCAAGGTTAGGGGTTTGAGGGAGAGTTGTCTGTCATTGAAGACTCGCGAATTTCTCCGGATGTACTGTGGAGAGCGTTCTGACTTGTCGCATCGCCGCCTGGTGTGGAGGCTGCAACGCAGAGGGTCGCCAGAGGCTGCAGAGGGTTCTAGACTCAGCCAATCCCATCACGGGCACAAACCTCCCCCCCATCGAGGACATGTTGAAGAATGAATGCCTCGGGAAGACCACAACCATCAGCGAGGACCCCCTCCCGCCGGGAAATGCCCTGTGCTCATCGGTACCATCGGGAGGGGGTACAGGCGCCTGAAAACTCAACAATTTACATGCACTTGCTCCCCTCCACCATCAGTTTGAGAACGCTCCCTGAACACTTAAATACTCCCTCGATATTCACCTGAATTGCAGTATTTATTAGTTTTCCCAATTTACGTTAATTTTACATCTTTGCGGCGTGCTGAGGTCATGTTGGAGTTGTACACGACGTCGGTGAGGCTTCACTAGGAGTGCGGTGTTCAGTTCTGGTCTCCCTCCTGTAGGAAAGATGCCACTGAGGTGGGAAGAGTGCAGAGGGAGATTAACGAGGATGATGCCGGGACTACAGGGTCTGGATTATGGAGAGAAGGCAAGGATGGGACTTAGTTCCTTAGAGCGTGGGCAAGAAGCCAGGAGAGGCACAGATAGGGTGAATGTGCAGTGTCTTTTCCCCCTAGGTTGGGGAATTGAGAGGCAGAGTCCACAGAATTGAGGTGAGAGTGTGTGGAGAGAACGGAGAGAGGAGAGGCAGATAATGGGGTCCGAGGGGAAGAGGTGGTGTGGAAAGGGAATGTTAGAGAGAAGATGGGGGAAACGAGAAAAGGAGCGGAAAGTGAGAGTAAATGGGGCGAGCGGGGAGAGCGGGACAGAGAGGGGAGAGGGATAGCAGCGGGAGAGAAAAGGGTTGCGAGTAGTGTAGGAGTCTGCGCTAGGAAGCAGCGGAGGAGAGGGTGCTAGGGGATGAAAGGATGTGGGAGTAACAGTGCGGTAGATTGAATGGGGAGAAGTGGGGTGACGTCACTTGATTCAAATCGGCCCGACAGGCTGTTGACAGAGACCTTGGATCTCTTCTGGAATATCCGGGTATAAATGTGCAGACTTCTCACAGATGAATCTGTATGTACCGTTACAACTGTAACCCTGTGAGTGCATGTTGCACTCTCTGCAGGTGTGCCATTTAGAGAAAATCTTGTACAGAAGAACAGAGGCCACATTCCTATCAAAGAGAGGTAGACAATTTCAACAGAGGCAAAACAGATCCAGCAAACAGCCGGAGACCGTCGCCAAACTAATCCAACAAATCTGCGCTCTTCCCACAGCCTTTTGACAGCCTCTGAACTAATCTCATGATACCGCGCTCTCCCCACAGCCGCTTGTCAGCCTCTAAACTAATCTCATGATACCGCGCTCTCCCCACAGCCCCTAGGCAGCCTCTAAACTAAACTCATGGTACCACGCTCTCCCCACAGTCCGTAGTCAGCCTCTTAGCTAATCTCATGATACCGCGCTCTCCCCACAGCCCCAGTCAGCCTCTGAACTAACCTCATGATACCGCGCTCTCCCACAGCCCCTTGTCAGCCTCTGAATTAATCCCATGAGACCGCGCTCTCCCCACAGCCCCTAGTCAGCCTCTAAACTAATCTCATGATACCGCGCTCTCCCCACAGCCCCTAGTCAGCCTCTAAACTAATCCCATGATACCGCTCTCCCACAGCCCCTTGTCAGCCTCTGAACTAATCCCATGATACCGCGATCTCCCCACAGTCCCGAGTCAGCCTCTGAACTAATCCCACGATACCGCGAGTCAGTTCCCAAATCACTCCCGACAACCCTGCATCAGTCAACAAGCTAATCCCACTGCCCCACTCTCCCCCCACGGCCTTCTGTCAGTCTCCAAACTTAACCCTCTCCCAAACACTTTCCCCACGGCCTCGTGTAACTCCCACACCACGGAAATGTAACATTCCCAACCTCACCCGTCTCCGCAATTTCCAATCCAGTAAGTAACGAATCGATGGGCGACACTGGTGGAAACAAAATCCGGTGAAATTAAATCCCTTCGATTAATGTACATGCAACGCCCTGGGAAAAGTTTCACTGCTAATGTAATGGTTTCTCTGTAGCAGCAGTGTGTTTGTGTTATGACGAGAGATAACGGGGGCTTTGGAATGCGTGGCGTCCCATGATGGAAGGGGTTCTCTTTCCTGTGAGACCGAGAGCGAGGGACTCGCGGGCTTTTGTTCGGCAGAAGATGGAAAGAGAAGATGTCAGAACGGGGATATCGTAGTCTGCAGGCCTAAGCGGACTTGGAATGGGGTCGGGAGTCGACCACGCCCGGGGGAAATCGATGGAGAACGGACGGGCGGGAAAACAGTGAGCTCCAAGGAGAGCATTAGACTGTTTCGTTAAAATGGGCCCTTTTTCTCTTTGTTTTCTGTACTAACCCCGTAGTCAAATGAAGAATCATAAACCCAATCGTTTAATTCCAAATGGTGTACTGCTCGTTATTTCGTGGGGTTGATTTGTAACCGGGCAACACATCCACACAAACGAGATTTCTCAGGTTGGCCGGGCCGGAGGGTTACACTGAGCCTGTCTCCAAGTCTCACCACGGGGAACGTGAAGAGATGGGACACAGATGAAATCACCCAGTGTTTGATCCCAGGAATGTGTGATGGGACGGTGTGGAGGGACATTCACTCTGTGTCTGATCCCAGGAAAGTGTAATGGGACGGTGTGGAGGGAGATTCACTCTGTGTCCGACCCCGGGAGTGTGTGATGGGACGGTGTGGAGGGAGATTCACTCTGTGTTTGATCCCAGGAATGTGTGATGGGACGGTGTGGAGGGAGATTCACTCTGTGTCCAACCCCGGGAGTGTGTGATGGGACGGTGTCGAGGGAGCTTCTCTCTGTGTTTCACGCCCGTATTCCATCCTCCATCCGTCCCGTACTCTGGACCTCAGTGACTCACGTCTGCGAGATACAGGAAGGGGGCGGTTAGCCAGGAAGGGGGTTAATTTGAGATGAGATCCTGGGCACCCAGACTCTGCCAGTCCGTCCTCCCTCAGCCTGGAGCTGAGACGCTACTGTGTCAGTGTGAGGAGCTCCGACCCACTGTTACAGTGCACAGGGTGCGGGGGGCAGCAGAAACCTCAAACAAACTCAAGTCCGACACCAAGGCAGGAAGTTACAGCGGTTTATTGATTTCATCATGATAAATGTAAATAAAACAATATGTGAGCTGCTGACTTGCGGGAATAAATAAGCTGTTGTAGCGATGTACTACATACAGAGCTAGAGACAACACGCAGTCGGTAAGTCTGTTCCAGGCTAGTTTATTCAAACTTCGCGGCGCTGGCATTTAATCCCTTGCGCCCGCCCTCTCCGGGCGGAAATGACGTCAGAGGTGTTCTCTCTCTCCCCCCCCCCCCCCCCCACTCGCGCTGGCGATTTGTGAGTCGGCGCGCCTGCGCAGAAAGTGGGTCGCCACACCGTTCCGGACTCACTCACAGTCACACAGAATTAACTGACTGGTGACAACGGGTGACAGGTAGATTACTCAGTCCCGTCTCTAACCGTCACTCTGCATCGCGTAAGCGATACTTATAAAATCACACTTCAGGGCCGTGTCCGGGAACGCTGCAGATCCAGAGTCACTGCCGAAATATTTCTCTGTTGAACATCATTGTATCGGCCAGACTGCCGAATGCACCGTCCTCTGCAAAGGGAGCAAAAAGATTCTCTCCCGGGACAATGCCCCCCCCCCCGGGACACCGGTGTCCCAGAATGAGCCCCGGCCCCCCGGGCTCCTCCTGTCTGGGTAATTCCCCGGGGTGTCACGCGGGAGAGTCTCGAACCCGCACATCTGGCGGAAGCTGCGCCGCTGGACAACAGGCGGAAATACGTCACTGCGGGAGCGCTTCCGATATCACCGAGCTCGAGACCAGAGCCAGTTCCGTTAAAACAGTTGGGATGTCCCCCCGGCGCGCCGCCATTAAAGGTAAGGGCGGGATTTAAAGGGGAGAGCAGGGAATCGGCTCCATCCCGCTGGCGGGGATGTTCACACATTCAGATGTTCACAGACCCACTCTCAGTCCGGATCTGACTCCCCGCAGAGATCTGAATTCCTTCTCCCAGGTCTCACTGAACCGATTCCCGTCCAACCTGAAACAGATGGGAGAATGAAGATGGAATAAACAGATTACACAACAGTGTCAGTAACAGGGGACCGGGGTTAATGTTTCAACAACACTCACAGACAAATATCACCAGAAATCCCGCGGATCCGCTGATATTTTATCACATTGAACATTAGCACAAACACTCACTCGATCCACTTCAAACTCGGGAGGGTCAGTATGAGGCGGCGGAGAGCGGGGACAGATCGGTCTGTCAGCGAGTTTAATCCCAGATCCAGCCCCCTCAGTGATTGGTTTGTACTGAGAGCGGAGACGAGATCCTCAGCACCAGAATCTGTGAGACCGACATTCTCCAGCCTGGAGATGAGAGAGAGTGAGGGTGAAGGACACAGAGAGACAGGAGACGGTACAAATCCCCAGTGTTTATCAATAACACAATTACTGATCATATTAATGTTCAGTGTCAGACACCCAGTGACTGTAAACACAATCTCCCACAGTCTGGTACTTACCGCAGTGTACATATTTTACACTCCGAGTTCCTCAGAGCCGCAGACAGCAGTTTCACTCCTGAATCTCCCAGTTTATTATAATTCAGGTCCAGCTCCGTCAGTGTTGGGTTTGTACTGAGAGCGGAGGCGAGATGCTCTGCCCCAGAATCTGTGAGACCGACTCGGTTCAGCCTGGAGATGAGAGAGAGTGAGGGTGAAGAACACAGAGAGACAGGAGACGGTACAAATCCCCAGTGTTTATCAGTAACACAACTACTGATCACAATAATGTTCAGTGTCAGACACCCAGTGAAAGTAAACACAATCTCCCACAGTCTGGTACTTACCCCAGTTTCTGTATTTTACACTCCGTGTTCCCCAGAGCCGAAAACACCAGTTTCACTCCTGAATCCCCCAGTTTATTATCACACAGGTCCAGCTCTGTCAGTGATGGGTTTGTACTGAGAGCGGAGGCGAGATCCTCAGCCCCAGAATCTGTGAGACCGACATTGTTCAGCCTGGAGATGAGAGAGAGTGAGGGTGAAGGACACAGAGAGACAGGAGACGGTACAGATTCCCAGTGTTTATCAGTAACACAATTATTGATAACATTAATGTTCAGTATCAGACACCCAGTGACTGTAAACACAATCTCCCACAGACTGGCACTTACCACAGTTTCTGTATTTTACACTCTGGGTTCCCCAGAGCCACAGACACCAGTTTCACTCCTGAATCTCCCAGTTCAATGAAACCAAGTCTAAACACAAACAGACAAATTGATGAACAAAGTGATTCAAACCGTAGGTCGGAGGGTAATTCTCTCATGCGGATATTTCAGGAAACATTAAACCCTTCCGTAAATCACTGATCGGAGTTCCCATCACTGTCAATGTCCCTCACTGCCCAGCTCCAGGGTATTCACCCAATGTCAGTAATCTAGTCTGTTGCTGTGACCCTGTGAACTCCACATATTCTGTCTCATTCTCCGTTGGCTAGAAAAGTGTTACTGACCACAGAGTGTCAGAAGGGGCAGGGATGAAGGTGATATAGCCCCACAGTGAGGAAGCTTTGTGAATCGGGAAATGTCGATGGGAGATGGAGGAAGAGACCCCACCTGAGGGAACGGATGGAAAGACACAAGTGGAAAGGGATGGGGGAAAGAGATCCCACGGGAGGAAAGGAATGGGGAAAAGAGATCCCACAGGAGGAAGGGTGGTGGGGAAAATAGATCCCATAGGAGGAAGATGGGGAAGAGAGATCCCACAGGAGGAAGTGTGATGGGGAACAGAGATCCCACAGGAGGAAGCAGGATGGGGAAGAGAGATCCCACAGGAGGAAGGGGACTGGGGAAGACAGTTCCCACAGGAGGAAGGGGGGTGGGGAAAAGAGATCCCACAGGAGGAAGGGGATGGGGGAGAGAGATCCCACAGGAGGAAGGGGATGGGGAAAAGAGATCCCACAGGAGGAAGAGGGATGGGGAAAAGAGATCCCACAGGAGAAAGAGAGATGGAGAAGTGAGATCCTATAGGAGGAAGGGGAATGGGGAAGAGAGATCCCATAGGAGGAATGGGGATGGGGAAGAGAGATCCCACAGGGGGAAGTGGATTTGGGATGATATATCGCACAGGAAGAAGAGGGATGGGGAAGTGAGATCCCACAGGAGGAAGGGGGATGGGGAAGAGAAATCCCACAGGATGAAGGCGGATGAGGAAGGGAGATCCCACAGGAGAAAGGGGGATGGGGTAGAGAGATCCCGCAGGAAGAAGGGGAATGCGGAACAGAGATCCCACAGGGGGAAGGCGGATGAGGAAGAGAGATCCCACAGGAGAAAGGGGGATGGGGTAGAGAGATCCCGCAGGAGGAAGGGGATGAGGAAGCGAGATCCCATATGAGGAAGGGGAATGGAGTGTGAGATCCTATAGGAGGAAGGGGATTGGGGAAGTGAAATCACAAAGGAGAAAGTGGATTTGGGAAGATATATTGCACAGGAACAAGGGGGATGGGGATGAGTGATCCCACAGCAGGAACGGGGGTGTGGAAGAGAAATCTAACAAGAGGAAGGGTAATGGGTAAGAGAAATCAAACAGGAAAAATGTGGATGGGGGACAGAGATCCCACAGGGGGAAGGCGGATGGGGAAGAGAGATCCCACAGGAGAAAGGGGGATGGGGGTAGAGAGATCCCGCAGGAGGAAGGGGATGAGGAAGCGAGATCCCATATGAGGAAGGGGAATGGACTGTGAGATCCTACAGGAGGAAGGGGAATGGGGAAGAGAAATCACAATGGAGAAAGTGGATTTCGGAAGATATATCGCTGAGGAAGAAGGGGCATAGGGAAGGGAGATCCACGGGAGGAAGGGTGATGGAGAAGAGAGATATCTCAGGAGGATGGGAATGGGGAAAAGAGATCCGACAGGAGGATGGGGGATGGAGAAGAGAGATCCCACAGGAGGAAGGGGGATGGGGTAGAGAGATCCCACAGGAGGAAGGGAATGGGGAAAAGAGATACAACAGGAGAAAGGGGGATGGGGTAGAGAGATCCCACAAGAGGATGGGGGATGGAGAAGAGAGATCCCAGAGGAGGAAGGGGGATGGGGAAAAGAGATCCCACAGGGGGAAGGGGGTGGGGTAGAGAGATCCCACAGGAGGAAGGGGGATGGAGAGTGAGATCCCACGGGAGGAAAGGTGATGGGAACAGAGATCCGTCAGGAGAAAGGGGGATGGGGAAAATAGATCCCACAGGACGAAGGGAATGGGGAAAAGAGATCCCACAGGAGGATGTGGGATGGGGCAAAGAGATCCCACAGGAGGAACGGGAATGCGGAAGATAATTCACACAGGAGGAAGTGGATTTGGGAAGATATATCGCACAGGAACAAGGGGGATGGGGATGAGTGATCCCACAGCAGGAACGGGGGTGTGCAAGAGAAATCTAACAAGAGGAACAGTAATGGGTAAGAAAAATCCAACAGGAAAAAGGTGGATGGGGAAGAGAGATCCCACAGGAAGAAGGGGGATGGCGAAGAGAGATCCAAAGGAAAACGGGGGATGGGGAAGAGAGATCCCACAGGAAAAAGGGGGATGGGGTAGAGAGATCCCATAAGAGGATGGGGGATGGAGAAGAGAGATCCCAGAGGAGGAAGGGGGATGGGGAAAAGAGATCCCACAGGGGGAAGGGGTTGGGGTAGAGAGATCCCACAGGAGGAAGGGGGATGGAGAGTGAGATCCCACGGGAGGAAAGGTGATGGGGAACAGAGATCCGTCAGGAGAAAGGGGGATGGGGAAAATAGATCCCACAGGACGAAGGGAATGGGGAAAAGAGATCCCACAGGAGGATGTGGGATGGGGCAAAGAGATCCCACAGGAGGAACGGGAATGCGGAAGATAATTCACACAGGAGGAAGTGGATTTGGGAAGATATATCGCACAGGAACAAGGGGGATGGGGATGAGTGATCCCACAGCAGGAACGGGGGTGTGCAAGAGAAATCTAACAAGAGGAACAGTAATGGGTAAGAAAAATCCAACAGGAAAAAGGTGGATGGGGAAGAGAGATCCCACAGGAAGAAGGGGGATGGCGAAGAGAGATCCAAAGGAAAACGGGGGATGGGGAAGAGAGATCCCACAGGAAAAAGGGGGATGGGGTAGAGAGGTCCGACAGGAAGAGAGGGGATGGGGAAGAGTGATCGCACAGGTTGAAGGGAGGTGGCATTTGTCACTCTTCATCTCAATCTGATTTTCTGCAGTTTTAACCAAATCCCTTTACTTTGAAACAGCACAATGGAACTGTTTCACAGTTCAGAGTGAGAGATAAAACTAGTTACTTCAACTCCTGGCACTTGTGCAGCCCGGCTCCCAGCCGCTGGAGTCCTTCACATTGGATGTGGCAGTTCCACAGGTCGAGCTCTTTTATTGTATCAGAGAGTCCGATGACATCAGACAGGACCGCGCAGTCAATAGGTGTCAGTGTCATTTCACGTAATGAAAGTGTTTTCATAGACCCCAGTGTGGCCTGAGCCAGGCCACGATTCTGAGACTCAAACAGGTAGTGTAATGTGTTCAGGAGTCTCCTTTTACTATCTTCACTCCTCGTGTTTCCGCTCTGGCATTTAACCTCCTCCTTCACCCAGTCAATCACCCCGCGAGTTGTTTGATGAGGAAATGGACCGAGAAACTCCTCCAGGCCCCCAGCTGTCATTGGGTTGGAGAGACCAGCAACGAAACGGAGAAATACCTCAAATCGTCCATCTTCCGTCTTGTGGGCTTCAGTGAGGAATTTCAGGATATCTTCGGGATGTACAGTCAGGAATTGTGCGACTGCAGCTACAAACTCTTGGATGGTGAGATGTGGGAATGTGTACACCACGCTCTGGGCAGAATCCTCTCTCTCCAAAAGCTCCATCAGGAACCCGGACAGGAACTGGGAAGGCTGCAGATTGAACTTGATCAAATCTCCGTCTGCAAATACAATCTTCTTCTCGGACACTCCTCTGTAGGCCATCTGACCGACCCTGAGTAACACATCACGGGGTTTCTCAATCTCACGACCGTGGTTTTTCAGGATGTTGTAAATAAAGTAGGAGTACAGTTGGGTGATGGTCTTGGGAACTCTCTGCGGGTCCCTGACTCTTTGTGTGAATAAGGGGCCCAGTGCCAGAGCGAGGATGCAGCAGTAGGATGGGTTGTAGCTCATGGTGTACAGGATCTCGTTCTCCTCCACGTGTTTGAAAACAGCTGCTGCCACCATCTGATCTTCAAAATGCCTGATGAAATATTCCTTCCGTTCCTCACCAACAAATCCCAGGATTTCAGCCCAAACACCGATCTTCGCTTTTTCCAAGAAATGTAACACAGTGGGGCGGGTCGTCACCAGCACTGAACACCCTGGGAGCAGCTTGCCCTGGATTAAACTGTACACTATGTCAGACACTTCACACCACCACTCGGGATCTGGGCACTGGTGCTTGGGTTCTGTATCTCTCCGACTGTCCGCAAAATCGATTCTGTGCTTGAATTCATCCAAACCATCGAATATAAACAGCAATCCCTCTGGGTTCTTCCAGACCTCTCTCAGGATATTCCCAAAGTAAGGATACTGATCCAGAATCAGTTCCCTCAGGTTTATTCTGCAGTTAATAGTGTTTAAATCCCGGAATTTGAAACTGAAGACAAACTGAAATTGTTGGAATATTTTCCCCGTGGCCCAGTCATAAACAATCTTTTGTAGCATTGTTGTTTTCCCGATTCCTGGCACTCCGGCTACTGCTGCGGAACTGCCAGATTTGGATTTACTCCGGGAAAAACTGCTGTGGAATAACTGGGCAGTCTGTATTTTTTCTAACGCTCCACGGAGATGTTTCTTTCTATAATCCTCGTGGTCTCTGCCTCTTGCCAGCAGCTCGTGTTCCACCAGTCTCGGATGTCGAAAAGTAGAAATGACCGTGAGCTTTGTGTATCGATCATCCAGCTGGAAAACCTTCACCTTCTCCCTCATCAGGATCGTGTTCACTCTCAGTGTTTCAGTTTGTGCCCGCAGAGTCTCCTTGTGTTTCTGTTGAACATCTTCATGGGAACAGAGAACAGAGTCAAAATGTTAACTAGCTCAACTGACAAAGAACTTTATAACTGCATTCCAATATTCAGTGTTTGAGATTACATGAATTAAATATATGCGTCCATGAATATTAGGACAGAAAGTAAAATTCTGTTCACAGACACTGGAACTAATAGCGATAATTGTCCCAGAAAAAATGTCCAATCCTCACATTCTGACACGAACTACTGTTGAAGGTGAACTTTCCCCTGATATCCTTTGCAATCCTGACTGCACTCCCGTTACAACACTTCACTATATTTATATATTTAAAGGAACAGAACATGCTTGGAATGCGGGTTTCTTTACTCGGTGAGTGGTAGCTGTGTGGAACGAGCTTCCAGTAGAAGTGGTAGAGGCAGTTTCGGTATTGTCATTTAAAGTAAAATTGGATAGGTATATGGACAGGAAAGCAATGGAGATTTATGGGCTGAGTGCAGGTAGGTAGGACTAGGTGAGAGTACGCGTTCGGCATGTACTAGAAGGGCCGTGATGGCCTGTTTACGTGCTGTAATTGTTGTATGGTTATATGGAAATACTCAAGTCGGGCAGCGCCTGGGGGAGAATCACAGTGAACTTGCGGATCGAGAACCCATCGGAATGACAAGAAAGAAAATGACTAGTTTGCAGTCGCAGTGATGGAGGATTGGTGGAAAGATGTTAATGGAAGAAACCACAAGCGTCTGCATCAGTGATGTACATCGTGTTTCTGGGAGAGGGTGGTGAAGTCTTGACAACTGCTACTCATCAGTCTTGCTGTGGGGGTGTGGGGCTCTGTCTAATGAGGCCTCCGTCTGTCAGAGTCGACCGAGGATGTCCTGCCCCTGCAAGCCGGGACACTACGATATGGAGAGGAAGCTTTTGCCGATGTAGCAAGCTCTCTCGCTCCTGCATCTGATGTACACAAAGGATCGGCAGAGACTGACACAGCTTGGCACCAGAGGTGTTCCAGGTGATGCAAGTCTGCGTTGAACACTATTTCAAACTGCCTTAGGGGCTCCATGTCAAGTATTTTCCCATTGGGTTTACTCCCAAACTCTTCCCCATGAGGGGTGCAGATTCAGGGCAGCAGAGGTTTGAGATCAGAGCTTTCCTGTTGCTGGGTGAGCTGCCAATCATGGCCGACGAGACCCATCTGTCCAAAGCGACTGGTTGTAAGGCACCAGTAACCCGCCTTTACCCCTTCTCCTGTCGGAAGAAACGCTTCCACCGGGCTTAGTGGCTATGCCACATGTGAAGGCCAGGAGCTGGACTTTGTTGTTAGAGGCTATTTGAGTCACTGCTGAGAGAATTAAGAGGTCGTGGCAGCTCATCCCCGCTACCAACCCCGGGTATGACAATCTTAATCAAACAATGGGCAACAATTATTGACAACAATAAATCGATAAATTGGTTTATTATTGTCACATGCACCACGGTAAAATGGGAAACTTTTCTGTATGCGATCCAAATCGATTCTTTCATCACATCAGCGCCATGAGGTCTTACAAGGATAAACGGAAAAGAATAGTACAGGGAAACTGTGTTTTAGGTGCCGAGAAAATGCAGTGCAGTCAGACAATAAAGCAGAAGGTTAAAGGATCATCGGGAGGTCAGAGTTTTGATTTTGGAACTATGCTCCCAGACTGTGGAACTCAACACCTAAAACTACAGTACGATGCAGAAGACTGAGGTGTGTCTTACGACAGACATTTTGTCTTTTATTTTCTAGTTTGCACTTTATCCCTTTCTGATGCGGTTTGAAGGACATCGTCTGGATGAAAGGTGCTTTACAAATAAGTTGTTGTTGTAGTTATTATTATTATTATTATTATTATTATTATTATTATTATTATTATTATTATTATTATTATTATTATTATTATTATTATTGTTGTTGTTGTTGTTGTTGTTGTTGTTGTTGTTGTTGTTATTATCATCATCATCGGATAAACTGGTAAAACTTGAGGTACGGGCATAGCCAACCACAGTCATATCTAAATTGATATGAAATTTCAGACTATTCTCGTGGTGTATAGTATTGTGGGTTTTTGAAGATTTGCTCGTATTGCCTTGTGGGCCTAATTTATTGATACTATTCTGTAAAGCCTTTGGGAAAATACCAGTTATCGATATTACGTTTGGGATAATGAATAACCTGTTGGTGTTCCATAGTCTTTCATTTTCCCCTTTTAATTCAGCATTTTCCTGGTGTTTTTCACTAATTCATTTCTGTACGTTATGTGTGTGTTTGGAATGGCTATATACTGTATATCTGAAAAAAAAAACTTGTTGCTGCTTGTTTATTCTGTAAATTATATCTGAACGGTTATCATGGATTATTAAATCTGAAATAATGATCGGTCATTGTATGATATGAAGGACTCTAATTCTAAATGCGGAGCAGGTTTGTACTTACAGTAAGTTATGGTGTCTTTCATCAGTTGTAGTTTAAGCAAAATTTTTGAGAATGTTGTCCACTATTTGACTGTGCTTGTGCGAGTAATGAGAATCAGTTAAACTGCTGCAGGATCCTGGAAAGTGTTGGATTGTTTCTGTTTTCGGTTGTAATTTTCAGCATTTTTCGTCTTGAACGTATTGTTCTTTTATTCTGCATTGTTGATAACTACACGTGTTAACCACCTGGTCCTGTATTGCGACAATGATCTCTTCTGTTTCTGGGAAGAGGTCTCCAACTCTGAGCCGGGGGCTCGACCCTTCCTTGTCGACATCTAGTTGGCTCAGATCGTGTGGCTGTCTTCCTTGGGGAGTCAGACTCTTCCATTGGTTAACGTTTTCTACTATTATGATAGTTTCTTCATTTTTATGGGTTATTCTTTCATTTCCGTTCAGTTCGTGTACCCCTTATCAGATTTGCATATGCTTGTAAGGAGTGCTGAATCATTCGTGCGTTATGAAAATATATCCTTAGAGCTAATTGTGGATTTCAGAAAAGGCAAGATGAGGTAACACAACACACCAGTCCTCACAGAGGGATCCGAAGAGGAAAAAGTGAGCAAATTCAAATTCCTGGATGCCAATATCTCCGAGTATCTAACTTGGAGTCAATATATCGATGCAGCTACAAAGAAGGCACAACAGTGGCTATATTTCATCTGGGGTTTCCAACATCACTCGAATATTTCTACAGGTGTAATTTGCATAGCATTGAAACTGGCAGCATCAACGCCTGGTTCATGGGGACTACTGCACAGGATCGGAGTAAGGCGCACACTCAACGATTCAGGAAAACTTCTCCTCTGCCATTCATTTTCTGAATGGCCATTGAACCCCTCAATAATGCCTCACTAAACTCGTATTTAAATTTCTGTTTCTGCACAACGTATTTAATTTCATATTTCATATAATCACACAGTCATGCATAGCTATACATGCTCAACTTGCAGGCCTTGAAGCAATTTTGCTGCTCAGACAGCTCCACTGGACAGACCACCTGTCTCGCATGGACAACCCCGGGTTACCGGAAACAGTACTCTACGTAGAAGTCTTTCAGGGCAAAAGAGATCGTGCTGCCCCGCACAAGATGTGCAAGGACCAAATTAAGCAGCAGCTCTCTCAGGAAAATATGGAGGTCAACGAGTGGCAGCCGCTGATCCACCGAAAAGCCAAGAATTTTGAGGAACCCAGAAGAGCGAATGCTGAAGCGAAGAGGAGATAAGAAAGATCCAACTCCACAAACGCCCGCATCCCAGCGGCCCGTTTTCCGACTGCTCCCCTGTCTGCAGATCCAGAATTGACTCCAACAGTCACCAACGATCATGCCGTTATCCAGTACCACCATCACCCCCCCCCCCCCCACACACACACACACACACACACACACACACACACACACACACACACACACACACACACACACACACACACACACACACACACACACACACACACACACACACCTCTACCAGGGAAAAGAAAAGGACTGAGGGTATGCTTTGCTTCATGGTCATTCATGGAACCCCGAGATGTGCATGCCCTGAAATCCTTTCGTTCCCCGGATCTAGAGTACCTGGTGCTGCTGTGTAAACCTTTCTGGCTACTGATGGAGTCCCGACTGTTATTATCACAGCTGTGTAATACATCCCCCAGCTGTGTGCTACTATCCCCCAGGGGGGAGGTTTTCCACCAGAAACCGGTCAGAACAGTTGGATCCGTGTGAACAGCACTTGCCGCGTGACCGACAGCTTACGTTGCCGGTGATCAGCGGGAGCTCAAGAAACGCAGCTCCGATCTGGGCAAAGTCATCCAGGCAGCGAAACGACAATACAGAGACAGGATTCAGGGACAACTCTCCGCCAGCAACACACACAGCTTATGACCAGGTCTACAAACCATCGCTCCAGTGTACATGGCGTTTTCTAGAAATTATTAATATTAAATTTCTCCCTTTTGCATATTTTCCAGGTCTGTTTCAGACCAAGATATCATAACAAGATTAAACGTCAATATGGGCACAGTGAGGATTTACTAACTTTGTTACATTTTTACTGTTCAGCTGTATTTGGCAGATTTTCTTGATCCTTGATATAAATTCAGATTTTCTTCAGCATTGACTTTAATTTTATTGGAAGGTTTTACATATTCACACGACTATCTATTTTCTTTGCTGATTGAGATTCCAAATATATGTTTCGTATTCTGCTACATTGTATCCTGATGCTCTGTTTGATATTCTACCGGCTCTATTTCACCTTTCTTTATGTTTCATGTTCTGTACTTTTCTAGCCTCAAGTTCATGCTTATATCTTTGGAAATTAGTTCCATTATTTGAATTATTTGTTTTAGCTGTACAGATGCAAGAGCAAATAATTTCAAATCATCAACGTATAGCTGTGTCAAGGTATAATTCATATTTTTTTTCTGAGTTGATAACTGATTTTTGTCCCTTTCAGTATTATGAGCAAGTTTAAGGCTAGACAAAACCAGGTGTGCTCAGTGAGTCGCTCCGGAAAATCCCTCAATTTAATATGATAATAGTGGCTGTTCCTTTGTGGTTGTTCAGAGCACGATTATTTTACGTCAATGCTTCATCAGATTTTGTTGAAACTTCACAAGTATTGGATGAATTTTCTATATATTTTGAACTTCTCAACCATGTGAGGGAGAGAATCAAACGTTTTCTGATAGACAATATAACACTGAAAGATTTCTGCTTTCTACAGGGATTGAAATGGAATTACATAATTTGTAATCTGTTGTTCATACCCGTACGGTATTCCTTCTGCTCTCCTGTGAAAATATTTTGGTTATCTAAGATGCACGATGCTACAATTTTATATATAAAATGGTCTTATTATTACAAGTGCCAGTAATATCATAGTAGGTGACCATTCAATGGTCTTCTAAATGCAGAATTAAAGCTGTCCTTGGGGCTGGTGGTACATTCCTCTGTAGTACTGTGTTCACTACTGATTTTCCTGCTCCTGGGATGATCGGAGGGGGTGCAGAACGGGTTCATCAGGGTGTTGATTGGATTCGGTGGCATCTGAGGCAAGTAGAGGTTTGATGCACTTGGTTTGTTCACACTGGAATTACAATAGAGATCTGACAGAGGTGTACAAGTTTGAGAGATAATAGTTTGGGTCGACAGCCTGTATTTTTTTGTTTGATTTGTACTTAAGATTGGTGTCTAGTACCAGAGAGCATTTCGTTGAGGTGAGATGGGGTGAATTCGCAGCAATTGTGGGTAGCTGTTTTTTTTTTTTAACAGAGTTGTGGGTGCTTGGAATTTACTGTCTGGGTCTTGTTGGAGGCAACTATATTATAGATGCTCCTAGATGCTCCATGAATTTATAGGAAATACAAGGAGTTGGTCAATAATATAAGAATGAATACGAAAGTATAACCATATAACCATATGACAATTACAGCACAGAAACAGGCCAGTTCGGCCCTTCTAGTCAGTGCCGAACGCTTCCTCTCACCTAATCCCACTGTCCGCACTCAGCCCATAACCCTCCATTTAATTCCCGTCCAAATTTTGCTTTAATTGACAATACCGAACCTGCCTCTACCACTTCTGATGGAAGCTCGCTCCACACATCTTTTTTTTTTCTTTCCCAGATATATAAAGAGTTAAAAAAAAAGGAAGATCGATATGGGACCGCTGGAAACGGGTGACAAAGAAATGCCAGACATACTCTGTGGAAGTCACTAGCGGAATTACAAAAGGTAAAGAGCATCAGTGAACAGAATGGCGTTTAGTGCTATTACAAAGGAAAAGGGGCTTGGAGGATGAAAGGTCTGAAGATAGAAGCGTCACCTGGACTGGGTCACACAGTGTGCCAGGAGCCTGCCTGGGATGTGGGAGGATTCCCAGCGCGTTAGGATCTGGAGTGGGGGCTTCAGCAGAACCAAAAGATGGATTAATAGAAACATACAATGTAGAATATTCAGACTGCCAAGAGAGATTCCTTGAATTCTTACTTGAATCCAGAGATCAGCAAATGAGTAATGGCGAATTTTGATTCCCAGGTTTTGCCAAGACACAGACTAACATTTGAGATGTGGTTTGAACTGAGCATTTCATCACTCACCTATCAATTGAGTTGGTAGTTCAGATAACCCTTGGGCGATGTTCATGTATTTCTGTGGATCAGGACCTGTTTAAATATTAAAAAAAAACATCCATGGAAATAAAGCTAAAATAATTAAAATAACTAAAGTGTTTATCTCAATGTGCCTTTGTGTTCAGTGCGTGGTTTTAACATACCGAGTTCCTGTATTTCGCTCAGTATTCTGTCCAGCTTCGGTAACTCAGTCCTCCACATCACAAAGGATTCCCACATCGCCCTCCGGGCCTGGGAGTCTTTGCCATTCACCAAACTGAGGAAGAGTCTGGAACTCTCTGTCCGGTTTCCCTTCTCTGTCAGTTCAGTGACTTTCTATAAAAGTAAAACAATGAATTTATTGTGGAGCAGAGAGACAGACATGGAGAATGAGGAGGTAAATATCTGTTTATGGCCCCGGTAGCTTCAGAACAGATGCAGTCACTGGGCTGCTGCCTCATCCTCCCTGGGTTCAGTCATTAACAGAGAAACAGTCACTGAAGGAAATTCTAAATCAATATTGTGAAAGAAAGCGGATTTACTGACACCCTGCAGCAGATGCAACGTGATTAATTTCCTCGATCTCTCAATGTGCAACATTACATCAACAGGATGTGACTACAAGAAAGGAAAAGAGGGGAGAGTGAGAGATCAAATGAAAAAAAAAATGGATGGCAGGCATCGCTGAATCGTGGCTGAAAGAAGTTTCTAGCTGGGTATTGAATCGAAAGAATAGGCAGGTGGGTGAAAGCTTTGGGTTGACTCTGTTGTCATTAAACATGAAAAGACCTAAGAAAGAGGTGATGTCGGATTTGACGATGTAGATGTTAAGAAACTGCATAGGTAAAATGACACTGATGGAGATTATGTACAGGCTTGTTAACAGTAGCCAGGATGTGGGCTACAAATTCCAGTGGGAGAGAGAAGAGGCAGGTAAAGAGGTCAATGTTAAAATTGTCACGGTGAATTTTAATATGAAGGTAGCTTTGGAAAATCAGGTTGGTGCTGAATCCCGAGTGAGGAAAATTATAGAATGCCTCTGAGATGGCTTTTGAGAAAAGCCTATGGTTGAGCCCACTGTACGAAAGGCGGATCTGGATTCGGTGTTGTTTATTGCACCAGATTCGATTGAGGAGCTTCAGTTAAATAAACCCGTAAGAGGCAGTGATCATAACATAGCAGAACTCACACTGCAGTTTGAGAGGGAGAAGGTAAAGTTAGATGCATCAGTGTTACAGTGGAATAAAGGAGTTACAGAGGCCTGAGAGAGGAGCTGGGCAAAAAAAAAAAAAAAAAAATTCGAAAATGATACCAAGAGAGACATTGGCAGCGCAGGGATGGCTGAAGTTTCTCGGAGTAATTCAGAAAGCGCAGGAAAAATGATCACACAGATAAAGAGTTATTGTGAAGGGAGGATGATCAACCGTGGCTGACGAGGTATTCAAAGCAGCACAAAAGCAAAATAGACGGCACAGAATATTACAAAGTGTAGAAGAAAACTGGAGGACTGGGGTGTTTTTACAATCCAACAGAAGTCAATGAAAAATCTGTAATTAGAAAAGATATGGAATATGAAGGTAGGCCAGCAAATAACGGAAAATAGTTTACTAAAACTTCCTTCTGATATATGGAGAGTGAAAGAGAGGAGGGTGGATATTAGCCTGCTGGAAAATAACAATGGAGAGGTACTGTCAGGGGACAAGGAAATGCCGGAAGACATTAGTCAGTATTTTGCATCAGTATTCACTGTAAAAAAAAAACATTAGGACGTGCCAGATATTTGAGCATGTCAGGTGGCAGAAGTGAGTGTATTTGCAATTATTGAGGAGAAGGCGCTCGGGAAGCTGAACGTTCTGAAGACTGAGGAGTCCTGATCAACTGCTTGGGTTGCTTCTCCAGTCCAGATTGCTTCTGAAAGAGGAGGCTGAAGAGATTGTGGACACATTAGTAAATATCGCTCAATAGATTTTGGAATGGTTCCGGAGGACCGATAATTTCAAATTATAGCAGGACGTATAATACGCTGGAGGACCTCAGCAGTTCGGGCAGCATTCGTGGAAACGTGCAGTCAACGTTTCGGGCCGAGACCCTTCGTCAGGACTGAGGAGATGTGGGGAGGGTGGGAAGGAGAAGGCTGGTAGGTGCCACGTGACAAAAAGCAATAAGAAGAAAAATCAAGGGGTGGGGGAGTGGAAGCAGGGAGGGGATAGGCAGGGAAGGTGAAGAAGGAATATAAGGGGAAAGCACAATGGGTAGTAGAAGAATGCAGAATCATGAGAGAGGTGATAGGCAGCTGGAGGAGGAGGCAGAGTGAAACTGAGATGGAGGGAATTACCAGAAGTTGGATAATTCAATGTTCATGCCAAGTGGCTGGAGACAACCCAGACGGTATATGAGGTGTTGCTCCTCCAACCTGAGTTTGGCCTCATGATGGCAGTAAAGGAGGCCAGGTATGGACATATCTGAATGAGAATGTGAAGCAGAGTTGAAATGGGTGGCAAGCGGGAGATCCTGTCTGTTGTGGCGGACGGAGCGGAGGAGCTCGACGAAGCGGTCCCTCAATCTGCGTCGGGTCTCGCCGATGTTGAGGCGGCCACACCAGGAGCACGGGATGCAATAGAAGACACTAACAGAGTCACAAATAAAGTGTTGTCTCGCCTGGAACGACTGTTTTGGGCCCTAAATGGTGCTAAGAGAGGAGCTGTAGGGACATGTGTAGCACTTACGCTTGCAGGGATAAGTACCAGGTGGGAGATCTGTGGGAGGGACTTGTGGACCAGGTAGTCGCGGAGGGAACGGACACTGCGGGAAGCGGAGTGGGGTTTTATTTTAAATTATAGGCCAATTAGTCTGATCATCGTTTGGGAAGGTGTCAGCAGTCGAGAATTGAGGATAAGGTTTCGGGGTATTTGGACGAACATGATAAAAAATGCCAAAATCCATGAGAGAATAGCATGCTGGGTCGACAACGGAGTGTCAGTGCGAGTTGTTCACTTGGACTTCTCGAGGACCTTTGACCAGGTGCCGCACATGAGGCAGTTTAACAAGACAAGGGCCGACAGTGGGGCAAGAAATACACTAGCATGGATAGAGGATCCATGCTTTCTGGAGATCCATGGATAGAGGATTTCCAGACAGATTTTGTCTGACAGTCAGGAAGCACAGAATGGGAACAAACAGGGCTTTTTTTCTTGTTGGATTTCGGTGACCAGCGGTGTTCTGCAGTGGTTGGTTTTGGGACAGTATTTTTTCCCGTTATATGAATGATTTGAAGGTTTTATTATCAAAATTGCACGCGTTACGAAGATATGGGGAAGGACAGGAAGTGTTAAGGAAGCAGGGATTTCGCGGGAGGACATTGACCGATGATAAATCAACATATCAGAGGCAATTGGAATGTAGTATAGGGAGGTGCATGGCTATACACTTTGGGAGGAAGAATGAAGACGTAGACTGTTTTTGAATCTGGGAGAAAATTCAGAAATCAGAGTTGTAAAGAGTCTCGGGAAACCTAGTGCAGGATTCTTTGCAATTTGTGTCGGTGTTAGGAAAGGCAATATCAATGCTGGCATTCATTTCGAGTGGAGCAGAATGTAAGAACAAAACTTGCGAGACCGCAGTTGCATATTGTGAACGATTTTAGTCCCCTGATCAGAGAAAATAGATATTAGATATTCAGCAAATTAACAGATTTACTTTTCCTTTTCGCCCTTCCCTTTCTGGAGAACCTATTGATCTTCTTCCTTTTTAGGACAACCTGTCGACTTTTGGGATCATGAGATATCAGCCAGTCAGCAGATTTATTTTATGTTGTGTGCTTTCTTCTTCCCTTTTCGGTCAAAATATTGATGTTTGTGGTCATAAGATATCAGCTTTGTGCGTGATCTTTGACCTCTAACCAATTTTAGAGATTTTCGAGGAAGTTACCAGGAAAGTCGATGAAGGCAAGATTGTGGATATTATCTGCATGGACTTCGGCACGGTATTTGTCAAGATCCCGCATAGGAGGTCGGCAAAGAAGATTCAGTTGCTCAGCATTCGAGATATGGTAGCAAACTGGATTAGACACTAGCTTTTTGGAAGAATCCAGAGTGTGGCCATAGACTGTTGCAGTTCTGACTGGCGCCTGTAACTCGTGCTGTGTCTCGGGGATCGGTGCTGTGCCTGTTGTTGTTTGTCATCTATATCAACAATCTGGATGAAATTATGGTTAACTGGATCAATAAATTTGCAGATGCCACCAACATTGGAAAGGTGCAGTGTACAAAGCGCAAGATTACAACAGCTTGCCGTGAGATCTGTACCAACTGAATATTAGGCTTAAAAGGGACCGATGCAAATTAATGCAGAGAAGTGCAAGATGTTGCATTTTGGAAGGACCACGCAGGGCACGGAACGTGTGTGGTGGAACAAACTGATCGGGGAATACAGGTCTACGAGTCCTTCAAAGTGGCTGCAAATGTGCACGTTGCGGATCTGAAATAAAGTTTTTTAGCGTATTAACCTTCATAAATGAAAATATCGTGTACAGTAGATGGGATATGATGTTGTATAAGACGTTGGTGAGGCCTAATTTGGATATTATGTGCAGTTCTGCTCACCTACCTACAGGACAGATGGTAATAAGTTTGAAAGAGTACTTATTACGCAGACGTTCTAACCCCTTATTCTACTTCCAGGTCCATCAGCTCGGCTGACCTGGGACTCTTGGCTGTCCCGCGATCTAAATTTAAGCTCGGGGCTGACCGCGTCTTTGCTGGTGCAGACCCTAGAGAGTGCGCAACATCCCCCTCTCTATCAGATCTGCTCCCGCCATTGACTCTTTTAATTCCAGGCTTAAAACTTACCTTTATTCATTGTCGTTTGAATCTTCCTGATGTGGTTGATTGTTGGTCTGTGTCTTGGCTTCTGTGTTGTTTATATTCTGCCTGTAAACTGTGTGCCTTGTTATTTATATCTGTGTTTCTTGTACTTGTGATTATAGCTACCTGTTATGGTTTGTACAGCACTTTGGTCAACATAGGTTATTTTTAAATGTGCTTTATAAGAAGATTTGACTTGACTTGACAAGGGTGTTGCCGGGACTGGAAGACCTAAACTCTAAGAAAAGAGTGAACGGGTCAGGACTTTAATCATTGACAGACAGACAGAGAGACATACTTTATTGATCCCGAGGGAAATTGGGTTTTGTTACAGTTGCACCGACCAAGAATAGTGCAGAAATATAACAAAATAAAACCAGAAACAAATAAATGAAAATAAGTACATTATGCCAAGTGGAAATAAGTCCAGGACCAGCCTATTGGCTCAGAGTGTCTGACACACCGAGGGAGGAGTTTTAAAGTTTGATGGCCACAGGCAGGAATGACTCCCTGCGACTTGGACAGCATCCTCTTTTCAGACATCACCGTCAGAGAGACAACGTGGGAGACTGAGGAGAGATTTGATAGAAATATACAGAATTGCATGGGGTGTTGATAGGATAAATTTCAAGGGGTAGAAAGGTGAAACTTGTTGACACAGAGGGTGCTGAGGGTGTGAAACTAGCTAGCAGCGCAAGCTGTACAAGCAGTTACGAGAAGTCTGGATAGATACATGAATGGTAAACGTATAGAGCGCCAGGTCCCAGTGCAGGTCAATGGGAATAGGTAATTTAAGTAGTCCGGCATGGAATAGATGGGCAAGAAGGCATGTTTCTGTGCTGTACCTTTCTATGACTATGGCAAGTCAACCATGCATTTATTGGGAACTCACGGAGCCAAGACCAGATGTGGTTTGCAGGTTTCTATCCGTCAAGTACGGCAGTGAAGCTGGTTGTCCCAATTTGCAATCTGACAGTTTATGGATTAATGATATGAGGTGAATCTGCCCGACGGTTCAGACGAGATTTGAAATTAGTTTCAGTCTGTTCAAAGTCCAGATATGCAGCCACTGCTCTAATTTCACACTGATAAGTACATCAGGTGTGAGAGGAAAAGGTGACGCTGAACCTGCAGTTCCTAGTGCTCCCCACCTGAACAACTGACGCCAGAGAGAGAGAGAGAGAGGTCAGAGATCAAAGTCTCCATTGTCATGCAGACCTCGTAGAACATGAAGGAGATTAATTTTGGTCACTATTCCCAGCAGTTCTCTGAAAGTACACAAACAACACTTACTTCACTTTCTTCTCTACTGAAATGTCCCTCCTTTGTCAACATCCAACCAAGTCTTTCAACCTTTTCTTCAATTGCTTGTTTGAGTCTGTCTCTATAGAACTTTGTCAGTTGGTACAGTCGATATTCCTCCATCTGTGCCAGGAGGTCGGAGATTGTAGACTCTGGCTCTGTGAATATAAAAAGGAAAATTTAGGCTTGAACTCAGATATCCCTCGTTTCCACCGCTCTCACCCAACTCAACAACAACAAAAAAAACGAGTCTTGAACTCGCCTGCAGACACACAAATGCATCTATTCCCAAACTCCTACCCAACAATCTTCTAGGTATTACGTTACCAAAAGGACCACATTAATACAACCCAGTCCTCCCCCATCCGACACCCTCACCTATTTCAATTTTGGATGGACAATAAATGTTGGGACTGTCGGTAATATTCGCTTCCCAGAGATACTCTCCCCATCCTGGTGAATATATTTCCCTTAATTCACACCCTGTAAATACTCTCCTCATCCGGACAGCTGCATTCCCTTCAATGCACATCCTGGGAATCCTCAGAGCAGGTAGTAAATTTCCTGTACTGGGGTAATGGCTGCCCACTACACCACATGTACCTCACCCACACATTTGCCCTCTCTGTCCAAACCTCCAACAAGGAATCACATTTACCCCCCTCGCTGCCACATTCTGCGAACCCAGCACCCTCCTATTTCACTCACCTGCTCCTTGTTGGGCACTTGACAATTCCATATTCAACGAGCTTCCGACCTGACGGGCAGTCACTTCATTTATGGCGGTTTCAGGGTCCTGCTCAGTGTCTCTGACGCCACTGTCTCTGGGCTGAATTTGTTCCACTTCTGCTGTGGCCGGACCGTATTCCTTTGGGACATTGCTCTCAATCTGACCCTGCTTTGATACCTTGCTTCCCGTGTCCCGATCATCTTCCCACGATGCTTTGCCTGATAAAAAAAAAGGTCTTGAGTTCTTTCTGCACCCAATTCAATTTCCCACCTCATGTAATTGATGAATTGCAGGTTAGACGAGTACGATTTCGATCTGAGCAAAACAGATTCAGACTGCAATGCAGCAGAGACTCTGGCTGACCAGATTTGGAGTGGAACTGTGCTGGTGAATGAGAACCGTATATCCTGCCAGTTGACCATCCCAATAAGCCGGTGACTGGACGCATTCACTCTCAGTAAAATAACAGGATAGACATAGTAATACTGCTCACTGAATTCACAGCGGTTGAACACACGGATGACCACGGGATCTTAATGCAACGGTGTCCGGTGATACTGGGAAATATCACTGCGATTATCTTCCACAAGCAAAAATCTCACTGGGTCACTCACTGTCCAGTAGTCTGTGTCAGACACAGACCAGCCACGGGATTACACATGGTCCAGTCTGCTGGAGCATACATTCTCCAATCGCTTTGTAACACGTCGTTCGGTTCCCTGGGTCGCAGAATGACCATTACCGAGAGATCTATGCTGACCGCTCCGCTGGTTCTCTTCTTATCGTCATGTAACAACTGTGCAGGTCATTGGCAAAGTCTCGCTTGGAGAGATTTGCGTGTAGTTGCAGTTGCTAATCTGTAGGATGGAAGTGATTACGCTGGAAAGAGTGCAGTGGAGAATGACCACTACGGTACTGGACTGGAGTGTTGTTCTTGCTGTTATATGGTTCGCCTGGGACAGTTTGCCCTGGAGCTCAGAAGCGTGAAATGTGAACTTACGCACGTAATTGAACATGGTGGAGGAACACAAATACCTGGGATACAAATTGATAATAAACTGGACTGGTCAAAGAACACTGGGGTTGTATACAAGAAGGGTCGGAGCCGTCTCAACTTCCTGAGGATCCTGAGGTCCGATGCTGAGGATGTTCTACGGGTCTGTGTTGGTCAGTGCTATCAAGTTTGCTGTTGTGTGCTGGGGCAGCAGGCTGAGTGTAGCAGACACCAACAGAATCAAGAAACTCATTCGTAAGGCCAGTGATGTTGTGGGGGTGGAACTCGACTCTCGGATGGTGGTGTCTGAAAAGAGGATGCTGTCCAAGTTGAATGCCATCTTGGACAATGACACCCATCCACTCCGTAATGTACTGATTAGGCACAGGAGTACATTCAGCCAAAGACTCATTCCACCGAGATGCACACAGAGCGTCACAGGAAGTCATTCCTGCCTGTGGCTATCAAACCTTACAACTCTTCCCTCGGAGTGTCAGACACCCTGAGCCAATAGGCTGGTCCTGGACTTTTGCACTTGGCAAAATTTACCTTTTATTATTTAATTATTTATGGTTTTATATTGCTATATTTCCACACTGTTCTTGGTTGGTGCGACTGTAACGAAACCCAATTTCCCTCGTGATCTATAAAGTAAGTCTGTCTGTCAAAACAATCCGGGGCATAGACAGGGTAGATGGTCACGTTCTTTTCCCCAGGGTAGGGAAGTCTGAGACTTGAGGGCAGATATTTAAAAGGGACCAAAGGGACATTTTTTTCACGCGGTAGCTGGTGGGTAGCCTGCAGCCGGAGGAGGATACAAACACAAATAAAATTACAAAAATGAGAGCAACGGGCAGGAAAAATGATAATTGTTTACAAGGGAAATTTGGGAAAACTGCAGGAAAAAGAGGCAAACTCAGACATCTAGATCAGCATGGAATAGATGGGCAGAAGGACCCGTTTCCAGTCGTTAACATATTTTTATTCCACCTGGAATCATAGATTTGAGCACAATCACAATGTCTACAGGTGACAGACATATTTGGTCATTGGTTATACGGGGTGTCCCAGCAGAGATCCTGGGAATTTAAATTCAGGTAGTGGATCAACTCAAGAGGGAAATATTTAGAAACTCACGTTCACCATTTCTCCACAACCCAGACATTCACTGGGGTATTAAAACTCCGATGCAGACCACAAATGTATCTACAATGAGCTGCCTCCTGATCCTCAGCCATTCGAAACACTGGCAATGATCTCCGCTCCGCTACAGAAAGCAGATTTCGGAAACACCCCTCTTCTCCTTTGCCCAATGAATCCTTTGCCCGGCAGCCAATAAAAAACTCGGGGGTATTGATAGTTTTCTTTCCAAGCCCTGAAATGCTGTGTTATCACACAATCAGTGAAATCCAGTAAGTGTTCCTATCATCTGGCGTTGAGTTTTAGAAATAAAAGTTGGCGATATAGCAGGGCCTGTTTGGAGGTAAAACAAACCCTGACCCTGAACATTTAGATAAACCACAAGACCGCTGTCGCACTCCTGTCTGTGTTTCACTCATGACCACCAGATTCAGGAATCTCTGCTTATTTCACTCGAGTGATGTTTTGCATGGTGAGTGGAGTCCTTCGACCATTACCGGTATCAGGTCCCTCTACTGGAACTGTTAGGTTCATCAATCACTCAAGGCTGCTTTACCAGTGGGATAAATGACACTGCTTGATGAAACTTTCCTATGTCCTGTTAACATCAGTGTCAGTTTCTTCATCTGAACTACTGTGTACCAACGCGAAAAAAAGTTTAATTCAAAGATCACAGTGATCATACCTTTGTCCATTCTGATTCTGACAGACGATTGTTGATTGTCGTCTTGTTTACACTTCGGTCGCGGTGCAGGACAGATCCGCCTGCTGGTGATGTTCTAAATTACACAACAAGCAGACAGTGAGTCAGAGAGAGCACGACTAGTTTGCAAATATGACAGTATTTCCATCCCCTCTATCAGAATAGCAGTTGGCTTGGGGACCAAACATTCCCTGTTAATATCCACTTACACATCATATTTGTGTGTCTGTCCACTGATAGCTGGCGTACCTACTGACAAAGTCACAGAGCAATAGAGTCCAAATTCGGAGCGTTCAGCCCAACGAGACAATGCCAACCACCCTGCCCACCGAGATGGTCAAAATTTCCTGTGATCGGTCCATTTCCCTTCTGGCCTATTCACGCCATCTACACATCCCAGCTGCTTTTTGAATTATGCAACTGCACCTGCCTCATCCACTTCCTCTGGCTGTTTCCTCCAGATGATCTCCAACATCTGCAGCAATCCATTGCTGCTCGGGTTGGTTTTGAATTCTCTTTACCACCCCCCGTCCATTTACATCCCCTATATGCTACGATAATTTTCTCTGTGAACAGCAACTACAAATTTTGTGCATTCTGCGAAATCACCTGTCAAGTAAGCCTTGTGCAATAGCATCCAAATCATTGCTATAAAATAACGAATATCAAAGGTCCCAACTTGTAGCCTTGTGGCAAACCACTAAATACTCGCCTCTTCTGCGAGAACAAACTTCCGAAAACACTCTTTGCTTTTAACCTTGCAGCTAATTTTGAATACATTCAAGCTGCTCTCTCCGGACAGCATGAGACCTGATCATCTAGACAAACTGCCATGTGACACCTTGTCACAGGATTTGCTGAAAGTCCAATGTGCAACGTGCACGTGAAAATAACTTTGAATTTCCACCTCTGCTTAATGTCACGTTCACAGGTTCGGACATTGTAATTAGTAGAAAAGTACTTGACGAGGCCAATGTATGTAAATGTAGATTATGAGTTGCCATTTGCTAGTGAGAACTGAATAAAATGCAGTATTGGGACATCTTGCTTTAAAAAAAAAGGTCCGTTCTCAGCAGAGGTCCACACGACAATATATTCGAGGGTAAGTATATCATTGCAGATTGCAAGAGTCAGAGGAATCAATGGCATGTTGCTGCCGTTCATGGTAATTCTACATTTATACAATCATTACAGCACGAAACATGTGGGGCTTCTTATAAAGGGAGGAAATTGTCAACGTATTTTAGATGACTATAACGAAACATGAAACATCAGAACTGATCAAAAGCTACTTCAGATGATGCAAGACCTTCAAATGAGCAAACACTGAGGGAATGTGAGTGACTGTAAAGAGCTGGGCTTCTGAAAGCACATCACCAGACCTGGAGTGATTACAACTGGGTCATACAGAGGCATAACTGGTATTTCTGGGCACATTCAGTCCATTCCACCTATTCCCTACCTTCCCTTGTACACATATGTAATGTCTAAGGGGCCAGTGTTTCGAGTAAAAGAGACTCACCGAACTTTCTCCTGACTGAACCAATGGTAACTCTGAGTCAGAAGTGTCTCTCCAGTTGATGCTCTCACTTGTCGCTGATCCCTCGGTTTCAGTCGTGGTTCGCTTACAGTTGTGGACCTTTCTTCCAGTACATCTCTCACCGCAGGTCTAACTTTACCCAGGGAGATAATGAAGCACATTAACAATACGAAGGAAAAGAAAATATTTCTGCTCAATCTTCCAAAAGCAAATCTCACTGAAATTTAAACGCTGAAGACAAATAAAAGGATTTCAGTGAACAAATCTGTAGTAGTCCCTCACACGTCACAAATCCTGATACGGGATATGAAGGACTCATCATTCAGTCACGGTACGACATAATATATCGGAGCAGAATGAAGTGATTAGCTCCATCGGGTCTGCTTCATCATTAATCACGGCTGATTCGTTTTCTCCCCAATGCCACATTCCTGTATTCCTCTCATTACATCTGACACTGCATAGCAATCAATAATATATTATTGCCTTCCATAAATATATTCCAATAACAGCCGCAACCATCCTCTGTGGCATCAAATTCCACAGATTAGCCAAACTTTGACAGAGTTTTTTTTTTCTTATCTCAGTTTTAAAGGAAATCTTTATTCTGAGATTGTGCTGACAGACCCTAGACTGATCTCAAGGAAACATCCTCTCCATGTCCACTATCACGAGGATTTTCAGCATTCGGTTGGTTTACTTAACCATACAGCCCTCCACAACCGCCACCACCCCACCCCCCATCCCGTCCCTCTGAACTCCACTGCGCACAGGTCCAGAGCCATCAAATACTCCTCATTCATAAAACCTCTCATTCCCATTCTTGTGAGTCTTGTTGCGATACACTTTACTGAACACATTTCCAGAAAAAAAAAGCAAATTTGTACCAGGATAATTTCAAACATGGAAATATCTGCTGATAATGGAAATCCAAGCAACACACACAAAACACTAGAGGAACTCAGCAGGCCAGGCATCATCTGTGCAAAAGAGTATATCCGGCGTTTCGGCCAGTCCTGATGAAGGTTCTCGGCCAGAAAAGTTGGCAGTACCCTTTTTCCATAGACGCTGCCTAGCCAGATGATCTACTCCAGCATTTTGTGTTGTGTGATTCGGATATTTCAATGTGATTAGCTGTGATTTCTATACAGCTCTACTAACTATCAAAAAACAAGCGAGAGCCTTTGCGCAGGTCCATTTCCAGGAAACTTAAACTCTTCCAAGGTGATTCTAATAAAAAGAAACCGGAATTATCAGAAACGCTCAGCAAGTAAAGAACAGCCGTCAGTAGAAGAGCAAAGTTCAGTTTCACAATATTTCGTTAAAAAGACCAAACATTTTCAGTTTTTTGGTGCAGATCTTGAAATCTCTGGGAAAAAAAACACAAGCCCGGAACACATGCAGGATTTCCTCAGAACATCGTAAACCTGGACGGATGATCACTGGGTCCACTGTAATTGGGTCAAAAAATGTGATAGCACTGGACCAACCACACAGGGAAACATCTGAATCCGTCACACACCCACCACAGTATCATTATTATCATTATCTTTTTCTTAAATGAGATATTGCCCGGCACAATCGGCAGCCACATATCCAGCAGGATAAAAGGATTAACACCAATAGTTGGAAATCAACTCCAAGTCACTCACCATTCTGACTTGATAACATATCGTCGTTCCCGCATTGTCGCTGGGTCGGAATCATGAAATTCCCTCCTTATCTGCCCTTTAAGTATCCCTACACACCAGAGGCTGCAGCGGTTCAAGAAGGCAGCTCATCACCACATTCTCAAGGGTAACTAAGGGTGGGCTGGCAGAGCTGTCAACGGCCACATCCCGTAAATGAATAAGAAGCGAGGCTTTCAATATAAAATTGAAATTAAAGTGCTGGAAAATCGGTACATCTGATTGGATGTGTGGAGAGAGAAACTGTGGACGAGCCAGTATCAGAACTGGGACTGTCTAAGATGCTATCCAAACTTTTGAACGATTAATTGCGCAATTTGGCCCAAATCTTATCCTTGCTCACACCTATAATAAAAAAATATATAACAATTACAGCACGGAAACAGGTCATCTTGGCCCTTCTAGTCCGTGCCGAACGCTGACTCTCAACAGTCCCACTGACCCGCACACAGCCAATAACCCTCCATTCCTTTCCTGCTCATATACATATCCAATTTTACTTTGAATGACAATATCGAACCTGCCTCTACCAGTTCTACTGGAAGCTGGTTCCACACAGCTACCACCCTGAGTAAAGCCGTTCCCCCTCGTGTTACCCCTAAACATTTGCCCCAACTCTCAACTCATGTCCCCTTGTTTGAATCTCCCCTACTCTCAATGGAAAAAGCCTCTCGACATCAACTATATCTAACCCCCTCATAATTTTAAATACATCTATCAAGTCCCCCACTCAACCTTCTACGTTCCAAAGAATAAAGACCTAACTTGTTCAACCTTTCCCTGTAACTTAAGTGCTGAAACCTAAGTAACATTCTAGTAAATCTTCTCCGTACTCTCACTATTTTGTTGACATCTTTCCTATAATTTGGTGACCAGAAATGTACACAATACTCCAAATTTGGCCTTACAATTGTCTTATACAATTTCAATATTACATCCCAACTCCTATAATTAGTGATCTGATTTATAAGGGCCAGCATACCAAAAGCTTTCTTCACCACCCTATCCACACGAGATTCCACCTTCAGGGAACTATACACTATTATTCCTTGATCACTCTGTTCTAATGCATTCTTTAATGCCCTAACATTTACCATGTATGTCCTGTTTTGATTAGTCCTACCAAAACGTAGCACCTCACACTTATCAGCATTAAACTCCATCTGCCATCTTTCAGCCCACTCTGCTAACTAGCCTAAATTTCTGTGCAAGCTTTGAAAACCTACTTCATTATCAACAACGCCACCTATCTTGGTATCATCTGCATACTTACTAATCCAATTTACCACCTCATCATCCAGATCATTAATGTATATGACAAACAACATTGTACCCAATACAGATTTCTGAGGGACTCCACTAGCAACCGGCCCCCAACCTGGCAAACAGTTATCCACCATTACTCGCTGGCATATCTCATCCAGCCATTGAACCTTCCAAACTAACCTTCCATGTGGAACCTTGTCAAAGGACTTACTGAAGTCCATATAGACAACATCCACTGCTTTACCATCACCAACTTTCCTATGCTTTATATACGATCTCTAAGAATACTATCCATTAATTTACCCACCACTGACGGCAAACATACTGGGGTATAATTGCTACGTTTACTCTTGTAACCCTCTTTAAACAATGCAACACCATGAGCAATATGCCATTCCTCGTTCCTAATGACATTTGAAATATTTCTGTCAGAGCCCATGCTATTTCTACAGGAACTTCCCTCAAGGTTCTAGTGAATATCCTGTCATGTCCCGGGGACTCACCCACTTTTATACTCTTTAAAAGTGCCAGTACATCCTCTTCTTTAATCATCATAGTTTCCATAACTTCCCTACCTGATTCCCTTACGTTACACAATTCAATATCCTTCTCTTTAGTGAATACTGAAGAAATGAAATAGTTGAAAATCACCCCCATCTCATTCGGCACCACTCATAGCTGTCCCCTCTGATTCTCTAAGGGACCAATTTTATCCCTCACTATCCTTTTGCTATTAATATAACTGCAGAAACCCTTTGGATTTATTTTCAGCTTACTTGCCAAAGCAACCTCCTATCTTCATTTAGCTTCTCTAATGTCTTTCTTAAGATACTTTTTACATCCATTATATTGCTCGGGCACCTCATTTACTCCATGCAGCCTACATTTATTGTAGATGGCCCTCTTTTTCCGAAACAAGTTTCCAACGTCCCTTGAAAACCATGGCTCTCTCAAATATTTAACCTTTCCTTTCAACCTAACAGGAACATAAAGATTCGGTACCCTCAACGTTTTACCATTAAATGACCTCCATTTGTCTATTACAACCTTCCCATAAAACAAGTTGTCCCAATCCATTCCTTCTAAATCCTTTCGCTTCTCCCCATAGATAGCCTTTCTCCAATCGAAAATCTCAACCCTTGATCCAGTCCAATCCCTCTCCATAATTATATTGAAACGAATGGAATTGTGATGACTGAAAAACATATATCCTGCACACATTTTACAAACTCCAAACCATCCAGCCCGTTTACAGAATGGGATTCCCAGTCTATCTGTGGAAAATTAAAATCACCCACAATCACAAACCCGTGTTTCCTACAAGTATCTGCTGTCTCCATACAGATATGCTCCTCCAATACTCTCTCCCCATTAGGTGATCTATAATACACCCCTATAAGTGTTACAACACCTTTCCCATTGTTCAATTCCACCAAAAATAGACTCCCTAGACGAGCCCTCTAATCTATCCTGCCAGACCGCCTCTGTAATATTTTCTCGGACAAGCAATTCAACACCTCCCCCTCTTGTCCCTCCGATTCTATCACACCTGAAGCAAGGAAACCCAGGAATATTTAGTTTCAAATCACACCCCTCCTGCAGCCATGTTTCACTAATAGCTACAACATCATATTTCCAGGTATCAGTCCATGCTCGAAGCTCATCCACCTCTCTTACAATTCTCCTAGCATTAAAATAGTTGCATTTATGATACTATTCACTTCTTACTCTCTTTTTATCACTAACGGTGCAAACAGCTTTACTGTCTTTTTTTTTCTTCCTTCTTCTATACATCTGTTCCTACGTTCTGCTTCCCCTCGCCCCTTGTAGCTAGTTTAAATCCACTGGAGCCAGTCTAGCAAACCGACCTGCAAAAATATATGTCCGCCTCCAGTTCAGATGCAAATTGTCCCGCCGGAACAGGTCCCACCTTCCCTGGAAAACTCCTAATTATCTACAAATCTGAAGCCCTCCCTCCTCCACCATGTCTTCAGCCACGTGTTGATCTGCGCTATTATACTATTTCTAAACCCGTCTGCACATGGTACTGGTAACAATCCTGAGATTGCTATTCTGGAGGTCCTGTCCTTTAACGTCGCCTAACTCCTTAAACTGACCTTTCAGGACATCTACACTCTTCCAACCCACGTCATTGGTCCCTACATGGACCACGACATCCGGCTGCTCACCCGCCCTATTGCGAATACTAAGAACTCGATCTGAGATATCGTGGACCCTGGCACCAGGGAGGCAACAGACCATCCAGGATTCTCGATCTCATCCACAGATACTCCTATCTGTCCGCCGAACTATCGAATCCCCTATCACTTCTGCTCTGCTCTCTAACGGGAAGATACTACATTCAGTGTTCTGAAAAGGTAGTAAAAGTCATTATCGGTGATCTTTCGAGAAACGGAAATGAAAGGATCTTAAGTTTATAGTAGTTGGACTTTCTAGGTATTCGCTGCTCAAAATTAGTTCTGAATTGTTCAGCACTTGAGCTCCATTGGGGCACAGTACACGCCCTTGGACAGGGCGGATCTTTTATTTTATTTTGTTTTATTTTTATTCTTTTGCGTTATTTATTTCTATTTCGTGTATACAGAGATGCTTCCGCTGAAACAGTTTTGTCCACTCTATTGACTTTTAACATCTCTTTCAAATCCTTGTTTTTAAATCAAAGCAAGTGTCAGAGAGTGAAGAAGTAAAGACATCTCGGACAGAAACTATTTTTCTTAACTGATCGGGGGAAAGAGGCTTTACAGCGCAGGCTCGTGACGTAGCACGCCTAAGGTTTACAAAAAGACCGCCACATACAGCGGCCATCGTCAGAGTGAACTGAGTCAGAGTGAGACGGTTTTGGCTCAACAGGCATCGGCGTGAACAGGCAGAAGCGAGGGTATGTTCCAGTAAGTTTTGTTTTGTTTTGCGTGAATGAATCTTTCTAACATTTGGCCCGAGACAGAATCAATTCATCAGTGCTGTTGGCAATGATTACGTTTCTCTAGAAATTTTCACCTGCTCCTGAGAGAAGGCAGAACCCGCATAGTGTTCCGGTTCTGTCGTCGTCGTCGCTTTTTGACCGGTTTATTGTGAGATTACAAACTCAGGTGGTTAAGGCGTTCATGCAGTGATCTGAAGGTCGCTAGTTTGAGCCTCAGCTAAGGCAGCGTGTTGTGTCCTTGAGCAAGGCACGTAACCACATATTGCTCTGCGACGACACCGGTGCCAAGCTGCTTGGGTCCTAGTGCCCTTCCCTTGGACAACATCGGTGGTGTGGACAGTGGAGATTTGCAGCATGGGCAACTGCCAGTCTTCCATACAACCTTGCCCAGGCCTGCGCCCTGGAAACCTTCCAAGGCACAAATCCTGGTCTCCCCAGACTAACAGATGCCTATTAAACAACTCAAGCGACAGCTCAGGGCCAGGATCCCTGTGTGTTTATTTGACATTGACAGCAGACGGAAGGGAGCCGTGAACTCTGATGAAATATTATGCCTGTGAAGTTTTTTTTCTCTGAAGACTGGTCATTTCGTTTGTCCAGATTTAACCATGTCCCCATTGACTGGAGCCGCACTGATTTCAAGCATAGCCTGCTTATAAAGAACCAATTTTAACGGTTGTCCGCGGTTGGACCAGTACATTAATGGGCCGATTGAGCAGCAACTGTGACGAGATAAGCATAGTTGCATAGAGATAACAACCGGTCAAAGTCGACAGCAAGATAAGTACGCCCTTCTCCTTCAGTTTATTTTTCTCTTACTGGAAACTGGTTACAACATCACAGGAGTAATCATATGAAATTGTGATCATTTCCCGCTTGCAAATTTGCCCGACATCGCCTTTACTTTACAAATAGATGTACCGTTGCTCGTCAGAAAACGATGGGGAAAAAACACCAAACATGAAATTCACTGGGTCTCTTATTTGTCCGTGTGCGCTGCTACAATGTTGAATAATTAACAGGGCTTTCGCCCCCTCAGTTCTGTTCCACCATTCCCCCTCACTATATTCCATCACAGTGACACCGCCTGCAACAATTTACTCCCTTGCCTCTGAAGATTCAGTGTTTTGCGGAATTAAGCAGATTGGAATTTTTTTAAAAATCTGCTTCTATTTTCCTTTCAGCAGAGTTCCACATTATAAAATTAACTTCATCTATCTTCACCGGTTTCAGCTTCCTCTAAAGCAGCAAATGGTAGCATTGATGTGGTAGCAATGCAATGAATACTTGCCGTGACAAGGGGGCTTATTAAAATACCATAACACAGCCCAGTACAGTTCTTGCTCCTACCTGGTGCTGGACTCCTGAGTCTGGTTTCAGCGAATCCGAGCAACTGAATTTTATTGTCCCTAACAGTAAGTGAACACACCCTAAGCAAATTTCAGTTGATAACACGCTTAGAAACCTGAACTTCACCCTATTCAGCGCGTAACGCCACACCCTGTTCCACAACAATTGTAGTGAAAAACGCAAAGATTCATTTTGCTTGAATGAACCTTTCAATGATGATATTGATATGGTAGAAATATTAAAAATACTGCCGTTACAAGTAGGCTTATTAAAACACCATAACACTGCGAGTACAGTCAATGTTCCTACCTGATGCAGAACTCCTAGGTCTGGTTTCAGAGAATCCGAGTATCTGAATTTTATTGTCCCTAACAGTAGGTGAACACACCCTGAGCAATGTTCAGTTGATAACACGTTCATAAACCTGAACGTCACCCTATTCAGCATGTAACACCATACCTTTTAGCACAACGCTTGTGTTAAACCACACAAACACTCACCTTTCTTCAATGCGTCTTTATAACTTGCGGTCCGAACCATAATTGATATTTCATTGCGCGAACTTTTACCACCTCCAGAGAGGAATCATAACCCGCATCCTGGTTCCGTTCCTTTGGTGACGTCGCTTTGAGTTATTGTTCACCTTGGGAGCAGTTTATTGTCAGATTATAAACTCCAGCAACAGCTCATGGCACAGATCGCTGCGGGTTTATTTCACAGAGATAGCAGAAGGAAAGGCGCTGTCTTTTCAACAGTGGACATCCCCTTTCTGCAGATTTAACTATGCCCCTGTAGCCTGGATTTGCACTGATTTTAAGTTGGCCTATTTAAGAGCCCTCTTTAACGGTCGTCCGCAGTTGTAACATTTGGGTAATGGGCAACTCGGGAGCGGCTGTGCCAAGATTACCATCTCCCAGTCAAAATCGACAGCAAGATAAGAACGCCCTTCTCCTTCAGTTTACTGCTCACTTACCGGAAACAAATTGCAGGATGACAGCGCCAATTGAAAAAAAAAAAGCTCTGTTTCTCTTGTCCTTTGAGGAAGCGAATTTCACAGGCACACTAGTTCCACCTAAGAAAAATAACCTCATCTATCTTCACCTGTTTCAGCTACCCCTACAGCAGCAAACATGTTCTCCACATTCCTGTCAAGCTCCGCGTGATGTTCAATGCCCCGAGCAAGGGGTCAATTCATTTATCTAAAATAATAATTTAGTCCATTTCCCACTGGTGAATTTGCCTGAAATCTCATTTACTTTACACCTACATCAATCGTTTATCATTATGGAAGTTATTAGTGAGTTATGGAATAACTGGAAACATTAAATTCATTTGGCGGAGGTTGTTGCTGGCATATTGAATTAGTAGCAGATATTCTCTATTTCCATTTGAAGAAATAACAAGCAGGATAGAGAGAGGCGAATCGGTTGATGTTGTGTACTTGGATTTTCGAAATTCCTGTGATAAGGTACTACACTTGAGGCTGCTTAACAAGCTATGAGCCCATGGTATTACAGGAAAGATTCTAGCATTGAAAGATCAGTGCCTGATTGACTGCAGGTCTTATGGTCTCATGGAAATACAGCTTCCCTGGAGGTGGAGGAAAGAGAAGGAAGAGGCAGTGGGAAGAAATGGTTTGTCAGGTCTGAAAACTAGGTGAATTTACCATAACCAGACTGAATCGGAAACCATTGTGAGGGTATTTAACATGTCCAGAAGCAGGGGAGATGTGATCGCATCTTTTTAGGGCAGGGGTTGTGTCTCCATCAGACCCTCAGTGAGATGGTTCAAGTTACAATGTGCAGCGATGAAAGCACAGTGTTTAGGGCCGGATTTAATCACTGATTCCGACACAGTGAGAGGCTTAGTTTTACTGTAAGGAAGCAACATTAATGGAAGAAGACAAAGAAACTTTCTCAATTGCCAGTTGCTTAACTGAAGTGTCCAGTCTGTATGTTACCTTGACAGAAACAGATACTTGCAGTGGTGACACAGGGGTTTCGTCTGGTTAATTTTAAATTGGAGAGGGGTGTGGGGTTTTGAAATCAATGCCTTGTGGTGCCACCATCTTTAAAATAGCGCGTCCGGAGTGGTGGATCACACAGCACGGAAACAGGCCTTTGGCCGGCCTTACCTGTTCTGACCATCCACCCACTGTCTACACTGATCCCGTTTATCAGTACTTGGTTCATGGGCGACTGTATCTCGGCAGTTTCAATGCTCACCAGGATTATTCCCTGGATCATATCTTGAATGACGGATCAACATAAGGTACTCGGCAGTTCTCTCGGAGTTTGCTTGTGGCTAGGCAGGATACAAGTATATTGGTCAAGGCCCCAATATAGGGGCCTTGCCTCTCTCGGTAACTTGGAATATATCTCATCAGGGCCTGGAGACACATACGCTTTAATGCACTTTAAGAGACCCAACACTGTCTCCTCCTTTACTTCAAAATGCCCGAGCATACTAGTACTCCCGGCACTGATCTCCCTATCCTCCGTAACTACTGATGTAAGTTACTCATTCAGGGCATCACACACATCCTGGAGGGCTCTGTTTGATTCGACCTTCCTAAGCTTTACATACTTCTCCTTTTCCTGCTTGACTAAACTCATCCCTTCTCTCCACATTTAAAGTTCTCTTACGCTGCCAATCTCGTCATTTCTTCGTACAGGAATGTACCCGCCCTATACACCGTGCAGATGGACTACTGACACCCTCCACATGTCAGATGTAGACTTGCCAGAAACAGTTGTCTCCCATTAACTCTCCATAGTTCTTGATTAGTGAATTCGTAATTTACCCTGATCCAATTCTTTACTCTCCCGCAAAGTCTACACGTTCCTTCTCTATAGCTCTCTTAAACTTGAGGAGTTCTGCCCTAACCATTTACCTACCAAATGGTCGGGTATCTAGCTAGCATAATTACCCAACATCAGTTTCAGTACAGCTCCTGCTTTTGTTGGACTATCTGCATCCTGATTTAAGATGTCATCCAAGATAGCAAAAATAGCTGAAGCTAGAGAAACGAGGAGTTTTTCATAATCAAAAGGTGATAATTAAAAAAGGGTTAAGCAGTGAAAAGGTGAAATATGAAGGCAAGCTAGCTAATAATATGAAATATTATACCAAAATAAAGTATCATAATGAAACACGGTGATGTATCATATTCAAATGAGATTAATATGCATAGAATCTAACATGGCCCGGTCCGCATTTTCACTCTAATTACTAGTCTTGCCGCTGTGTGGATCAGCCATTGATCTGAGCCGGAAATTTTCACACGGCCTGAAGGAAGCGCTGCATCTCTGATCTGATCCTCTTTGTAATGCGCATCTGTAAATATTTAGAATGGACTGACAAAAACACATTCATTTGTCTTTATCTATTAATGGAAAGATATGATAAAATTATAGAGCAACAAAGAAAAATCTCTCAGATTTCATGAACTGTTTTCCAGCTGCATTTTAATCCATCTGCGCTGCAACAAAGGCTCCGTGACGCGAGCACTTTCCTCACAGCGCAGCCGCACACCGGCAAAGCTCAGAAGGAACAGTGACAGTCTCTCTCTCCAGGTTACACCAAACTGCCTTGTCAGCGACAACCTGTTGTTGGAAACAGGAAAGTCGCACAAATCAGCACCAAATCTCACCCATATTCTAAGTGGTAAATGCACTAAATGGCCGTGTTATTAGGCACAGCCGCTCATTAATGGGAATCTTTTAATGGCGTGGCAGCAACTCAAAAGATAAAAACATGCAGATATGGTCAAGGGGTTCAGTTGTTGTTCAGGCCAAACATCCAAATCTGGAATCAATGTGGTCTAAGTGACATTGACCGTGGAATGACCTCTGGCGCGAGACAGTGTAGCATGAACATTACGGAAACGGATCATCTCCTTGGAATTTCACGCACAATTCGCTCGGTTTACAGTGAATGGTGCGAAAACCAAACGAAAGAAAATCCAGTGAGCAGCAGTTCTGAGGGTGAAAACGCCTTGTTACTGGGAGACATCAAGGAGATTGACTAAACTGATTAAATCCGACAGGAAGGCGACTGTAACTAAAATAGCCGGGGTGCGGAGGAGCGTCATTGAAAGCCGAGCATTGGATTTGGACGGGGTACAGCCGCGATAAACTCCGAACATACACTCAGTGGCCATATCATTAAGTACAGAATGGAGATAACAATTGCCCACTGAGTGTAGACGTCCATAATTTTAACAACTGCCTGTGAGATTTACTACAGGATTTTTATTTTTATTTTAAGTATCACTGCCAGATAGACACCATCTTTGCTCACAATATTACACAGAATAAAAAAAGTTTTAGCTGCTCTTTTCAGCCGCACTATCCCGTCTGTTACAGGGAAGCGCGATACTGTGCCATGTTCAAATGTATGTGTTCTTCGCGATTAGTATGCATAGATTCCAAGGATTTTATGTTCCCTTAAGATTAACCCACCCTTGTCATCACGACAATGTTTAGTTCACCATCTTGTCTACGTCATCCAGTTGTGGGAAACAGGGGAATGAATAAATAGATCCAGATCACATTCGTGATAACACCCGAGATGGGGGTGAGTGGGTTGTCTAATTCGGAAATAAACTCAGTGGCAATTTTACGAAGTGCACCTGTACACCAGCTCGTTAATGCTGATCAACAAATCTCGTGGCACCAGCTCAGTCACTTTAATAAAAACATGCAGAAATGGTCAGGAGGTCCAGGTGTTGTTCAGAACAAACATCAGATTGGGGAAAAATGTGATCTCAGTGACTTTGACAGTGGAATGATTGTTGGTTCCAGACGGATTAATGTGATTATTTCTGGGGTTGTCACGCACAACTGTCTCGATTTACAGAGAAGGGTGCGAAATTCAAACAGACAAACATCCAGTGTCAGTCCTGGACGGGAGAACGCCGTGTTTATGAGAGAGACTGCAGGAGAATGGCCAGACAGTTTCAAGCTGCCGGGAAGGCGATAGGCAGACTAATAAGCACAGGTTGCAACATGGAAAGCGGCCGGTGAGTGAGTGGGCCAGTGAGGGACTGGAGCTTTGAGGCTTTGACTCGAGAGGCTTCGACGAGAAGAGGCGGAGGACGAGCTTGTTCCCAGTTATTCTTGTTACGTACCCGTGACACGTGACAGTGGTGTACTTGTCACGTGACAGCTTTTGAAGCTATACTGGACTTGAGGTAATGGTCTTGTGATGGTGGAGTGACGTCATTTTTCCGCCAGTAGAGGTCATTGGACAGTTTTATTTTTACAGGTTATAAAAGCAGGACCCCTCCCTGTGAGGAGCGCAGTTCGTGGCTGGATTTGCCATGTTGACTTCATGTCACTGCGTGATTTAATATCATGACGCAGTGTGGTTGAAAGATGGAGTTTTATTTAATGCCTAAAGTTTAAAAGGTCATTGCCAGCAGTTTCTGTATATTACTGCTATTTAAAAATCAGTGGAGAGTGAAGATCGGAGTTCGGGAGTTAAATGATCGAGGAAAGTCGATTTCGAAGGTGAAACAGATTCGACCTTGTTTAATCGTCATTTGGAAGGAATTCGTCGACTGTGCTCGTGTTAATCTCTGTGAATAGCAGAAAGGATTGAGTTCAGTGTTGCAAAGGAAAGGTCAGTGCCTTTAAGCCGTTTCATTTTTCATCTTCGTAAATTCTTCGTGGAAAATGTATATTTCAACTGGGAATCGCAACAACACGTCGTGAAAGAGAATTTAAATCGTCTTACAAAGTCTCTCCCTTAAATGGACTGCAAGCATTTTGAACTTTTGCAATACTACTTTGAAGAACTGCTTTTGCAACATCGCTTTAAGGACTATTTAAGCTTCACTGCTTTAAGAACTGTTTAAGCTGCCGCACAGCAGCTGATTTCCGGTTACGTTAGTGATTTGTTTACTTTTGGGGGTTTGTTTTTCCGTGTTTAATAAATGTTCTATTTGTTATAAAAACCCCTGCCTCACTCATATATTTATTGTTGGTGAATCCGTAACACACTTTACAATGCCTCCTGAGGCGGTGATGTGCCTCTCCTGCAAGATGTGGCAGTCTTGGAGGAACTCCCCTCTCCCGCAGTGTCACATCTGCCAGATGTGCTTGCGGCCGGGCGATCTGGAAGACCGTGTGAGGAATCTGGAGTAGCAGCTGGATGGCCTTCGACTCATAACTTCGAAACAAAAGGACAAGAGTTGGCAGATAGTTGGCAAATGTTAAGGGGTAACACGAGGGGGAGTTTCTTTTCTGAGAGAGTGGTAGCTGTGTGGAACGAGCTTCCAGTAGAAGTGGTAGAGGCAGGTTCGTTATTGTAATGTAAAGTAAAATTGGATAGGTATATAGACGGGAAAGGAATGGAGGGTTATGGGCTGTGTGCGGGTCAGTGGGACTAGGTCAGAGTAAGCGTTCGGCACGGACTAGAAGGGCCGAGATGGCCTGTTCCGTGCTGTAATTGTTATATGGTTATATAATTATATGGTCATAAGGCAGAATGAGGCAGACATAGATGAGAGCTACAGGAAGGTAGTCACACCAAGGCTGCCGGACGCAGGTCGTTGCATGACAGTTAGAGGGGGAAAGGCGAAGGAGAGTAGACAGGTAGTGCAGAGCACACCTGCAGCCATTCCCCTGAATAATAACTTTACCGTCCTGGATACTGTTGGCGGGGACGACCTGCCAGATGTGAGCCACGGTTGCAGGGCCTCTGGCACTGAGTCTGACCCTGTGCTGCAGAAGGGTGAGACGCAGAAGAGGAGAGCTGTCGTCATTGGGGACTCTATAGACAGGGAAGCAGACAGGAGATTTTGTGGACTTGAGAAGGACACCCCCATGGTTTGTTGCCTCCTGGGTGCCAGGGTCCGGGATGTCTCCGACCGGGTGCATGACATCCTGGTACGAGAGGGAAAACAACCAGAAGTCGTGTTACATGTTGGTACCAAGGACAATAGGCAGGAAGAGGGAAGAGGACCTGAAGTATGAGTTTCGGGAACCAGGCAGAAGGCTGAAGAACAGGACCTCAAGGGTGGCGTTCTCGGGATTGCTGCCAGTTCTACGTGATAGTGATGGTATAAGAATTGGAGGAGATGGCAGTTGAATGCGTGGCTTAGGAGTTTGTGCACGGAGCAGAGTCTTAGATTTTTGGATCATTGCGATCTCTTCTGGGGAATGTGGGACCTGTACAGATTGGATAGGTTGCACCTGAACTCGAAGGTGTTATGAGGGCTGAACCGACCTGATGGAAATGGGGTGCAGAGTTAACTATTCCCCCGCCCCCTTGAGAATTATGAACTATTCCTATTGCTATGCTGCTAATGAGAGAGAGAGCGATGAAGCACAGAGGCAGGGACATCTGCTACAGGTAAGAGAGAGAGAGAGAGAGACGGTGGAGTTAAGTGGAAAAGAGGCAAGGGTTGATCAAATGCCACTTTGAATAACAGGATCTGGTTTTGCGGGAATTTGACTTTTTGTTAGACGAAGCATGTGAAAGATAAAAACCCCATGGAAGATTGACTATTTGAATACTGTTTAAAGGTAAAATAGAGATTAGTATTTGCACAACCTTCTGTAATGCACAACAGTATAATCATACATGTATTAGTACACACGTTGTAATATACACCTAAGCAAAGCACTCAACTCATTGGTATGTTTTGGCTAACATGAAGAATAAAAATGGACGGTTATTAAGTTGCAGCCTGTTGTTACAAGATTTCGATATTAAAATGTAACATGTAAAGGGGAGTGACAATGTAATTGCTGATTGTTTACCGAGGTATTAATTTGAAAGTATACCTCTATTATTCTTTTAGTTAAAAGACCACTTCTGTATTATATTAGATTCTGTAGTGTGCTTTACTAGTTAATTTTCACCCTGGTGAAAATTCCATGATGGATGGGTGTGTTATTAGTGCTGAATAGACCTGATGGAAATGGGGTGCAGAGTTAACCATTTTCCCCGCCCCCCTTGAGAACTATGAACTATTCCTATTGCTATGCTGCTAATGAGAGAGAGAGAGAGAGAGAGAGAGAGAGAGAGAGAGAGAGAGAGAGAGAGAGAGAGAGAGAGAGAGAGAGAGAGAGAGAGAGAGAGAGAGAGAGAGAGAGAGATGAAGCACAGAGGCATGGACATCTGCTACAGATAAGAGAGAGAGAGACATATTTGATTTATGTATGATGGCTTCTTCCTGGATTGTTTACCTTTCACTGCAAGGACGTCACTTTGCTCGTTAACATTCCTAAGGAGACAGCAGGAGTGGCCTGATTTGATGGACATGGTCATTTTGAGTTGATGGATGGCTGATACCCCGTCAGTGGGGGTAAAAGACAGGTGTGGGGAGACACCCTCAGACCCACCAATGGACACTGACCGGATGTTGTGCACCCACAGGAAGGTGGAGGCTTCAAGGACCGAATCAGGATATCGGTCAACAAAGCTTACAGTGTGACGGCAGGGCCGTTGGGGATGTGTGTGTGTGTCCAATCATGCCGGAGTGACGAGTCCATCACAGAAGAACGGTCTTGCCGAGGTCATAACCGAATGACCAAAACGGTACGAAGGAATAAGAAGACAACGGAAGGTTTGCCTGCTGTAGCTGTTCCATCTCGCTCGCTCTCTCTCTCTATCCAACAAATTACAATATAACAACCGCAACTACCTCAGCACACATGAACTGCACTGAACTCAATATTCTCTTATGACAATTCATTTACCCCTAGACATTGTTTACCATTGTTGATTATTATTTCTACACTTTATGTTTATTATTGCTAAACTGTTTTATATGTATATTTGCATTTTGATCCTGTATTGTGTAGTTTACTAATAAACACCTTTAGTTTTCGGTACCACCAGACTCCAACGGGTTCTTATATTTCTGCTGGTCTGTAAACCTAGTTACTTGGTACGTAACAAAGGGGAGCAATATCCTTGCAGGTAGGTTTGCTAGCATTGTTCAGGATGTTTAAACTAATTTGCAAGGGGGATGGGACCCGGAGGGATCGAGCAGTGACAGAAGTGCATGGAGTAAAGCCAGATCAAACATATATAGAGGCTTTGAGGAAAGTGATGCAGAATAAAGGATGTAAAGGTAGTAAGGTAGAAGGGCTAAAGTGTGTATGCTTCAATGAAAGAAGCATCAGGAACAAAGTTGATGAACTGAGAGCTTGGATACATACATGGAATTATGCTGTAGTGTCCATTAAAGAGACTTGGCTGGCACCAGGGCAGAAATGGATTCTCAATATTCCTTGTTTTCAGTACTTTAAAATTGATGGGGTGGGGGGAGAAAGGGGAAGAGGGGTGGCATTACTGGTCAGGGATACTATTACAGGTATAGAAAGGGTGGGTAACGTAGCAGGATCTTCTTTTTAATCAGTATGGGTGGAAGTCAGGAAAAGGAAGAGAGCAGTTACTCTATTGGGGGTATTCTATAGACCCCCTGGTAGCAGCAGAGATACAGAGGAGCAAATTGGGAGACAGATTTTGGAAAGGTGCAAAAATAACAGGGTTGTTATCATGGGTAACTTTAACATCCCTAATATTGATTGGCACGTGATTAGTTCCAAAGGTTTAGATTGGACAGAGTTTGTTAAGTGTGTCCAGGACGGATACCTGGCACAGTATGTTGACAGTCCGACTAGGGGGAATGCCATATTAGATCTTTTATTAGGTAAGGACCCGGGTCAGGTCACAGATCTCACAGGGGGTGAGCATCTGGGGAACAGTGATCACCGCTTCCTGGCCTTTAACATTCTCATGGAAAAGGATCAGAGAGGATCGGAGAATCAGATAGGATAGGACAGGAACATTTTGAATTGGGGAAGGGCAATGTATGAGACTATAAGGCTAGAACTTGCGGGTGTGAATTGGGATGATGTTTTTGCAGTGAAATTTACAATAGACATGTGGTCGATGTTTAAGGATCTCTTGCAGGATGTTAAGGATAAACTTGTCTCGCTGAGGAAGATAAAGAATTGTAGGGTGAGGGAACCATTGGTGAAAAGAGAGATGGAAAATCTAGTCAGGTGGAAGAAGGCAGCATACATGAAGTTTAGGAAGCAAGGATCAGATGGGTCTATTGAGGAATATAGGGTAGCAAGAAAGGAGCTTAAGAATGGGCTGAGAAGAGGTAGAACGGAGCATGAGAAGGCCTTGGCGAGTAGGGTAAGGGAGAACCCCAAGGCATTCTTCAATTATGTGAAGAACAAAAGCATGACACGAGTGGATGTAGGATCGATTAGAGATAAAAGTGGGAAGATGTGCCTGGAGGCTGTGGAAGTCATCGAGGTCCTCAATGAATACATCTCTTCGGTATTCACCAATGACAGAGAAGTTGATGACGGTGAGAACAATATGAGTGAGGTTAATGTTCTGGAGCATGTTGATATCAAGGGGGAGGAGGTGTTGGAGTTAAAATACATTAGGACGGATGAGTCCCCGGGGACCGATGCGATACTCCCCAGGCTGCTCCACGAGGCGAGGGAACGTACTGTTGAGCTTCCGGCTAGGATCTTTATGTCCTCGTTGTCCACGGGAATGGTACCGAAGGATTGGAGGAATGCGAATGTTGTCCACTTGTTCAAAAAAGTTAGTAGGGATAGTCCGTGTAATTATAGACCAGTGAGCCTTACGTCTGTGGTGGGAAAGCTATTGGAAAAGATTCTTAGAGATAGGATCTATAGGCATTTAGGGAACCATGGTCTGATCAGGGACAGTCAGCATGGCTTTGTGAAGGCAGATCGTGTCTAACAAGTGGATGTGATCAACAAGGATTTTAGTAAGGCATTTTACAAGGTTCCACTCAGTACGCTTATTCAGAAAGTCAGAAGGCATGAGCTCCAGCGAAGGTTGGCCAAGTGGATTCAGAATTGGCTTGCCTGCAGAAGGTAGAGTGTCGTGGTGGAGGGAGTACATTCAGATTGGACGGTTCTGACTAGTGGTGTCCCACAAGGATCTGTACTGGGACCTCTAATTTTTGTGATTTTTATTAACGACCTGGAAGTGGGGGTTAAATGGTGGGTTGGCAAGTTTGCAGATGACGCAATGGTTGGTGGTGTTGTGGATAGTTTAGAAGATTGTAGAAGATGGCAGAGAGACATTGATAGGATGCAGAAGTGGGCTGAGAAGTGGCAGATGGAGTTCAACCCAGAGAAGTGTGAGGTGGTACACATTGGAAGGACAACTTCAAGGCAGAGTACAAAGTAAATGGCAGGATACTTGGTAGTGTGGAGGAGCAGAGAAATCTGGGGGTACATGTCCACAGATCCCTGAATGTTACCTCAGAGGTAGATAGTGTAGTTAAGAAAGCTTATGTGGTGTTAGCTTTCATAAGTCGAGGGATAGTGTTTAAGAGTCGCGATGTAATGATGCAGCTCTATAAAACTTTATTTAGGTCACACTTGGAGTATTTTGTCCGGTTCTGGAGGGGAGAGAGAGGGGGGAGAGGGGGGAGAGAGAGGGGGTAGACAGAGGGTGAAGTAGAGAAAGGGGGTAGTGATAGGGTCGGGTAGACAGAGGGTGGGGGAGAGAGGGGGGAGTGGGGAGAAAGTGGGGATAGAGAGTGAGGGAGACTGTCTTCAACTGCTTTCAGTTCCTCTCAGAACAGGAAGTATTTTGTCGACGTCTCTGTCAAAACGCCGCAAGATACTTTATTTCTCATCAAATGTCCCACTGATTTTATCAAACTACTACGGTTACGATCAAGTACATTGTTATTAAATAAAAATAAAACTGCAATGTAAACACCACCGTGTAAACTTAGGTCATGTCGAATTCTTCTCAATCACTGAAAAAAGCCAACATCACAAAGGTTTCCTTACAGGACAACTCACACGGTGCAGATGTCTCTCTGATAAACCTTCTTTTGATCTCCCACTTACCCACACACTTCTGACAGAAAGGAATCAACACTGCAGGCGATGATCCACAACAGGTCTCACCAACCGACTGTATAATGGAACCATCACAGCTTTACACCCCTCGCCGCCGCCCTCCTCCCCCGCTATAAACTGCAGTGTGAGTAGTTATCATAATTTCGCCCTCTCCCAGTAGCTACCTATCGAAATGTCGTAAAGGGTAGACAAATAGTATTGATCCCGCCTGCGATGGAATAAGCAAAGCGAATCCTCAGTTCCCTCGGTCAGGGATCGGTAAAACCCCGCGTGTGGACGGACCGGCCTCCTGCCGTTACAAGCAGTATCCCGGGGACAGTTCCGAGATGCGGGAAGCTCGCACCTCCCGAGCCTTTGCTGATGAATCGGAGCTGGGTTGAAAGTGCGGCGTTTCCGATAACACCTCCAACTACACCGGTTTACCGCGGGACATGCACAGGAAGCCGATGCACTCAATTAGCTAAAGGGATTTATTTTTTTTTCAAAAGCGATTCCCTACACTTCAATTGTTGAACAAACGAATAAGTTTTCAGTCTCATTTAAGTTGGTAACTGCCTTTGTGATGTTTATATTTCAGTATATAGAGCTTCTTACCTTGTACAGCGGCTCCAGGTTCTGTTACCACCCTGTCCCAGTGAGGCTGTGTTACTGTTTCTGTAAGTAATGAACACACCTTGGTTAATGTTCAGTCAGCTCCTGGTGATAATCATTAACTAAAGCCACAGCTTTATCAGCGACTCTCTCCGTGTTCTGTTCCTTGCTACAGGGAACGTTCTGTCTCCAAACAAACATCACCATGGAGATGAAATGTGATCTCAGTGAGTTTGAGAGTGGAATGTTTGTCGGGGCCAGAGGGTGCAGTTTGACTATCGCAGGAATTGCTGAACTCCTGGGATTATCCCGTTCAACAGTCTCAGTTTTGCGGAGAATGGCGCGGGAGAAGATCAGTGAGCGGCCGTTCTGAGAGCAGAAACGCCCTGTTAATGAGAGAGGTGGAATGAGAAAAGCGAGATTGGTTCAACCTGCCGGGAAGACGACAGTAACTCAAATAACCACGCTGCAAATGCATTGTGCAGAGAGGCGTCATTGGACGTGTCACATGTCGAACATTGAAATGGACGGGCTACAGACGTACAAAACCACGTACATACAATCAGTGGCCGCAGTATTAGGTACGGGACGTGCACAGTACAGTGCCCATTGATTTGTGTTTTTGTCAGCCAGAAGTTGCTGATGGGAGATTGAATTACATTGGCATCCCGCATTCTCTTTGACCATCGCAGATCTGACTGTGATGTCGGCTCATCAATCCTGCCTCTCACCTGTAACATCTCACTCATTTGTGTATCAAGGGCCACCACACTGCAGGATTACAATATTAACTGGAAGACTCTCCTTCTCCTGAATATTGAGGACGGTCATTCCCATGACACACTAGACCCACAGAGAGAGAGAAAAGCATCTCAACTGTCTTCTACTGGCGCTGCCTGGTTTCAGATCCTCACAAAACAGGAACTATTTTGTTCACGTCCCTATCAAACTCCGCGGGACATTTTATGACTCATCGAAGTTCCCATCCATTTTACCAAGTTTCCGCGGATGCAATCAAGTACGTTGCTATTTAAAATAAACTGTAATGCATACAAACAGGTCTCCCCTGTTTTAGGTAACACCGCAGGTCAAGTTCACAACAGATTCCTTACAGAAAAACACACGGGGGCAGATATCTATCTACTAAACCTTCTTTTGTTTTCCCACCTACCCACTCACATCGGACAGAAGGGAATCAACACTGCAGAAGGTGATCCACAACAGGTCCCACCAACGGACTATATAATGGAACCATCAACTCCTTATACCGCCTTCCCCCACAACACTCACCACTCCCCGGCTGTAATCTCCAATGTGGGTGGTTCCATACTTTTGACCATCAACCGAAATGCCGTCTAGGATGGACAGCGAGTATCCATTCCGCCAGTGAGGAAATAAACAAAGCGAATCCTCAGTTCCCTCGGTCAGAGTTCGGTAAAGCCCCGAGTGTGGGCGGATAGGCTTCCTGTTACAGCAAGTAGTATCCCGGGGACAGTTCCGAGATGCGGGAAGCTCACAGCTCCCGAGCTTTGCTGATGATTCGGAGCTGGGTTAAAAACACCGCCAACTACACCATTTTCCAGCGGGACATGCACAGAGAGCCGATGCATGCAGTTAGATGAAGGGAATTATTAATTCATTTAAAAGCGATTCGGTACAGTTCTAATATCGATCAACACAATATGTTATCAATCTCATTCAATTGTTCATAAAAGTGGCTGACTTCCTTTGTGATGTTTATATTTCAGTATATAGTGCTTCTTAACTTGTACAATCGGATCCGGGTTCTGTTACCGCCCTGTCCCAGTAAGGCTGTGTTACGCCTTCTGTAATTAATGAACACACCCTAGTTAATGTTCAGTCAGCTCCTGGTGATAATCATTAACTAAAGCCACAGCTTTATCAGCGGTTCTCTCCCTATTCTGTTCCTTAGTACAGGGTACGTTCTGTCTCCAACAAACATCACCATGGAGATGAAATGTGATCTCAGTGAATTTGAGAGTGGAATGTTTTTTGCTGCAAGAGGGTGCAGTTTTATAGACAATAGACAATAGCTGCAGGAGTAGGCCGTTTATAGAACCCCTTATACTTAAACTGTGGCCTTTGGTGCTGGACTCCCACAACATCAGGAACATGTTTCCTGTCTCTGGAGTGTCCAATCCCTTAATAATCATGTGTTTCAATCAGATCCCCTCTCATCCATCTAAATTCCAGTGTATAAAAGCCCAGCCGGCTCCAATCTTTCAACAAGTGAAAGTCCCGCCATGCCCGGGAATCAACCTCGTGAACCTACGCGGCGCTCCTTCAATAGCAAGTATGTCCTTCCTCAAACTTGGAGACCAGAACTGAACACAATACTCCAGGTGTGGTCTCAGCAAGGCCCTGTGCAAATGTGGAAGGACATATTTGATCCTATACTCAACTCCCCTAGTTATGAAGGCCAACATGCCATTAGCTTTCTTCACTGCCTGCTTTACCTGCATGCTTACTTTCTGTGATTGAAGAACAAGGACACCTAGATCTCGTTGTACTTCCCCTTTTCCTAACTTGACACAATTCAGACAGTAATCTTCCTTCCTGTTCTTGCCACCAAAGTGGATAACCTCGCATTTATCCACATTAAACTGCATCTGCCAGGAATCTGCCCACTCACCCAACCTGTCCAAGTCACCCTGCATTCTCATAGCATCCTCTTCGTATTTCACACTGCCACACAGCTTTGTGTCATCTGCAAATTTGCTAATGTTACTCTTAATACCTTCATCTAAATCATTAATATAATTATATATATATATATATATATATATATATATATATATATATATATATATATATATATATATATATATAGTAAATAGCTGCAGCCCCAGCACCGAGCCTTACGGTACCACACTAGTCACTGCCTGCCATTCTGTAAAGGAGCCGTCATTCCTACTCTTTGTTTCCTGTCTGCAAACCAATATTCTATCCATGTTAGTACTCTACCCCGAATACCATGTTAACTTATTTTGCCAACTGATCTCCTGTGTGGGACCTTATCAAAGGCTTTCTGAAAGTCCAGATACACTAAATCCACTGGCTCTCCCTTGTCCATTTTCGTAGTAACATCCTCAAAAAATTCCAGAAGATCAGTCAAGCATTATTTTCCCTTCGTGAATCCATGCTGACGCGGACCCATCCTGATACTGCTATCCAAATGTGCCGCCATTTCATATTTTATGATTGACTCCAGCATCTTCATCACCACTGATAGCAGGCTAACTGGTCTATAATTCCCTGTTTTTCCTCTCCCTCCTTTTATAAATAGTGGGATAACATTAGCTATCCCCCAATCCTCCGGAACTGATCCTGAAACTCTGGAACATTGGAAAATGAATACCTATGCGTCCGCGATTTCTAGAGCCACCTCCTTAAGAAGCCTGGGATGCAGACCATCAGGCCCTGGGGATTTATCGGCCTTCAGTCCCATCAGTCTACCCAACACCATTTTTTGCCTAATGTGAATTTCCTTCAGTTCCTCCGTTACCCTCGGTCCTCTAGACACTATTACATCTGGGAGACTGTCTCTTTGCTCCATAGAGAAGACAGATCAAAAGTACCTGCTCAACTCGTCTGCAATTTCCTTGTTCACCATAATACATTCACCCGTTTCTGCCTTCAAGGGCCCAACTTTGGTCTTATCTGTATTTTCCCCCCTCCTCACATACCTAAAGAAGCTTTTACTATCCTTCTTTATATCCTTATCTAGCTTACCGTCGTACCTCATCTTTTCTCTCCGTATTGCCTTTTTAGTAATCTTCTGTTGCTCTTTAAAAGTTTCCCAATCCTGTGGTTTCCTGCTCATCTTTGCTGTGTTATACTTCTTCTCTTTTATTTTGATACTGTTCTTGAGTTCCCTTGTCAGTCACGGTCGCCCCCTACTCCCCTTAGAATCTTTCTTCCTCTTTGGAATGAACTGATCCTGCAACTTCTGAATTATTCCCAGAAATACCTGCCATTGTTGTTCCTCTGTCATCCCTGCGAGGGTATGCTTCCAGTCAACTTTGGTTAGCTCCTCCGTCTTGGCTCCACAGACCTCATTGTTCAACTGTAATACTGTCACTTCCGATTTCCCCTTCTCCCTCTCAAATTGTAGATTAAAACATCATATTATGGTCACTACCTCCTAATGGCTCATTTACCTTGAGTTCCCTTATCAAATCTGATTCATTACACAATACTAGATCTAGAATTACCTTCTCCCTGGTAGGCTCCAGTACAAGCTGCTCTAAGAATCCATCTCGGAGGGACCCCACAAACTCCCTTTCTTGGGGTCCAGTACCAAACTGATTTTCCCAGTCTACCTGCATGTTGAAATCCCCCATTTACAACCGTAGTATTACCTTTGCGACATGCTAATTTTAGCTTTTCATTCAACTTGCACCCTATATCCAGACTACTATTTGGGGGCCTGTAGATAACTCCCTGTATATAATTGTAAGGGTCTTTTTGCCCTGACAATTTCTCAGTTCTATCCATACTGACTCTACATCTCCTAAATCTATGTCACCCCTCGCAAGGGAAAGAATTTCATTCTTCACCAGCAGTGCCGCTCCAACCTCTCTTCCCACTTGTCTGTCCTTTCGATAGAATGTATATCCTTAAATATTCATTTCCCAGCCCTGGTCCTCATGCAGCCATGTCTCTGTTACTCCTACAACATCGTACTTACAAAGTTCCAACTGAGCTTCAAGCTCATCCACTTTATTTATTATTCTTCGTGCATTCATATATATAATACTTTTAATCCATTACTCCTCTCGCTTCTCACATCGGTCCCGATTGCACTTGGCCATACTCTCTGATCCCTTCCTGAGCTTTCTGCTCCGTCAATTATGATTTCTTTCTTAACTTTTCTTATTCGCTCTTTCCCTTTTACTCCATCCTTATATTTCCAGTTCGTCTCCTCTCCCCCCTCCCCCCCCCCACTTATTAGTTTAAATACACCCGTGTAGCAGTGGCAAACCTGCCTGCCAGAATGCCGGTCCCCCGCCTGTTAAGGTGCAACAGGTCCAATTTGTACAATTCATCCACACCCCAAAACAGATCCCAGTGGTCTAAGAATCTGAAACACTGTTCGCCGCACCAGCTCCTCAGCCACACATTGAGATCCCATATCTCCCTGTTCCTGCCCTCACCAGCACGAGGAACTGGAAGCAGTTTTATTTCCATGTCATGCTCGTGCAAGTTCAGACTGCAGTTAAGTCCCCTTCTATTCTTATCCTTCATTAGACTCAGAAACAATAGACAGTAGGTGCAGGAGTAGGCCATTCGTCCCGTCTAGCCAGCACCACCATTCACTGTGATCAAGGCTGATCATACACAATCAGTACCCCGTTCCTGCCCTCTCCCCATACCCCTTGACCCCCAATAAACACTAATGGATTATGGTCCGTGTAAACCACAAGTGGTTTCTTCGTAAGACAAAGTAGACATCAAAATGTTGCAATAATAAAACGAGTACTAGCAACACTTTTTCAACATTGGAGTAATTTTTCTGATGCACATTAAATTTCTTTGAGAAATAAGCTCCCGGATGTTCTATTTCATCATCGTCCTTTTGCAACAATACTGCCCCAGCAGCTTCATCTCCAGAGTCTACCGCAATTGGAATGGTTTATTGAAATCAGGTGCTTTGAGCACAGGGTGATAACACAGAATGGTTTTCAGGCGGTGAAATGCCTCTTGGCAAAGGTCAGTCCACACAAATATCTCACTCTTCTCAGCAGATTCCTTAGGGGGAGAGCGATGTCTGCGAGGTTCCTACAATACTTACGGTAAGAACCAACCATTCCCAAAAACGGTCTTGACGCTTTCTTGCCTGTCGGAAAGGGAACCTCAGAAATAGCCTGAACCTTGTCCTGCACAGGTGCCAGTTGGCCCCGGCCTACTACATAGCCAAGATACGTGACAGTGGCATGGCCAAATTCACTTTCAGCAAGGTTTACAGTGATATTTGCCTTGGACAGTTTCGAACTGTGTCTCTACTGCAGAGATATGCTCCTTCCAGGTGTCAATCCATACAATCAAGTCATCAATATAAGAGCCTGTATTTTCTAAACCTTGAATCACTGAATTCATCATCCTTTGGATTGGCCCTGAAGCATTGTTTTCATCCCAAACAGTAACACATTGTACTCATACAATCCAGATGGTGTCACAAATGCAGATATTTCTTTAGCCATTTCTGTTAAAGGAACACACCAGTAACGTTTCAGCAGGTCAAACTTTCTAAGGCATTTAGCCTTCCCCACTCTGTCAATACAGTCATCCACTCTGGGGATGGGATAAGCATCTGTCGTAGTTCCTGAGTCAACTTTCCTGTGATCAGTATAGAATCTCATACTCCCATCCAACGAAGGAACAATCACGCATGGCGACGCCCAGTCTGAAGTGGATGGCGTAATTATGCCGGCTGTTAGCATGTATTAAATTTATTTTTTCAATCTTTTTTTTGTCTTAGTTCATTCTGTAAGGGTGTTGCTGAATGGGATCAGTTTAATCTACAATTACGCCATGCACCACAGCTGTGCACGGTCTTAGAATGTCAGGGAATAAATCTTTATACTTGTTAATTAAGCTCTTCAGTTGTTTATGTTGTTTTGACTGCAAATGTTGAATCTTTCCACCAAGATTTTTCAAAACATCAAAATCGCTGATTCTTGTGGAAACGACAGGGAATTCATCAAAGTGATCTGGTATTCCAGTAATAAACTTAACTGGTCAAAGAATACTGAGGCTGTCTACAAGAAGGTTCAGAGCCGTCTCCATTTCCTGAGGAGAATGAAATCCTTTATCATCTGCCGGACGATGTTGAGGATGTTCTACGAGTCTGTGGTGGCCAGTGCTATCATGTTTGCTGTTGTGTTGTGGGGCAGCTGGCTGAGGGTAGCAGACACCAACAGTATCAGCAAACTCATTCGTAAGTCCAGTGATGTTGTGGGGGTGAAACTGGAGTCTCTGACGGTGGTGTCTGAAAAGAGGATGCTGTCCAGGTTGCATGCCATCTTGGACAATGTCTCCCATCCACTCCATAATGTACTGGTTAGGCACAGGAGTACATTCAGACACAGACTCATTCCACCGAGATGTAACACTGAGCGTCATAGGAAGTCATTCCTGCCTGTGGCCATCAAACTGCACAACTCCTCCCTCGGAGTGTCAGACACCCTGAGCCAATGGGCTGGCCCTGGACTTATTTCCATTTGGCATGATTTACTTATTATTATTTAATTATTTATGGTTTTATATTGCTATATTTCTACACAATTCGTGGTTGGTGCGACTGAAACGAAACCCAATTTCCTTCCGGATCAATAATGTATGTCTGTCTGTCTGTCTGTCTGTCTGTCCGTCCGTAAAGAGCTGGAGGTGGAACTGGGTGAACTCCAGAACATTCGGGAGTCTGAAGTGGTGATGGACAGGATATATTGAGAGGCAATTACACCCAGGGCGCGGGGACGGGAGACTGTGTGATAGTCATGAATGAAAAAAGGCTGAAGGGGCCAGGGCAGAGTTCCCATGTGGCCATCTCTTCAACATTTTGGTTAACATCGCTGAACTTCGGGGCGAGATAATCACCTAAAAGTTTCCAGTCACTGTGTTCGACGCTCATGCACATAGTATGCCTCTGTGACTCAGAAGGGAAGTGGGCGTTGAGTGGTGTCCTTGAGTGTTTGGTGGTGTGGGGCGGCAGAGTGAAAGTCACTCTGTGCTGATAGGATATTCGTTAGTGGTGCGGACAGGTGGTCATGTCGGCGACAACGTTAGGGATCTCTCAGTTCGAGTCCGCACCATTCTTACCTGGGTGTGTGAACAGCTGGAAATGGTTGGCCATTGAGTTACCTATGACATGGGTACTTTGAGTGACGAAGTACTGCCCTGCCAGATCCGGGAGTTAAGAGCGAAGTCAAAAGGCAGGACCTTCCTGCATTTGCTACCGGTGCACCGGGCTTATGAGGCCGGAAGCAGGAAGACTGTTGAGATTAATGGTTTACTAAAGAGATGCTTTTATATCCCATTTCTCTGGAAATGGATGCTAACGTTGCATTTGGCTTCCCCGCCGTTCTGCAAATATTCCGGAAGGGAATCTTCCCAAAAGGCTTTGCACCTCTGCTTGTTTCAGTGTTCTCTCCTTTGTTAAAATAGGCTAGCCCTATACAGAGAGTATACAGTTTATTCCATGGCGAAGGAGTTGTTTTTTATATACCGGTTCTCTGAAAATGGATTGAAACATGCATTTGGCTCCCGCACCACTGAATCAATCTGCAGATTTTCCTGTGTCTCTGCAGCTCTGATTTTTCAATTCAAATGTTCTTCCCATTTACGAAATAGTCCATCCTTTATTCCCTCTGCCAAAGAGAAAGACTGGGCACTTTCCTACATTATATTCCCTCATAATTCCTTGCCTCTTCTCCTGTCTGTCTAGTTCCTTCTGCAAGCACCTTGCTTCCTCAACTCTACCTGCCCTTCCATCTGCCTTTGCATGCGTCTCAAATCCTGCTATAAAGTAATCAAATCCTTCTTTCAATCATTGACGTACAACGCGATAAGAAGCGGTCCCGGCACCGATTGCTTCGGAAGTCCACTGTTCACCGCCATCCAATCAGTACAGGACAACTCCAGAAGGCTACAATATTAAACACCACCGGGATAGTCTGAAAGTTCTGAGCGAATGAGAAATGAGCGTAATTGGCTGTGTCCGGACATGAGGTTTTACCAGCTACTGAGAAACAGAAAAGGCACAACAACTTACTGTCAATACAATTGTCAAGTTGCAACAAATTATATGTCTACCGGGCAGTAATTACAGATGGGACAATCCATAATAACCGTCTGGATATAGTAACAGAGGACAGTCAAAGAACAACAACAACTTATTCAATAGATAAAGCCACTATAAGCACACAAAACAAACCGAAATCAATGCTTTAAAGCACTAAAATATGCTGAATTAACCGTTACATCGTGTTCATATTCTATTCCTTCACAGTAAGGACTGGGTCAAGTTTGATCAGGGCCAAGAATTCCCTCAAAACAAATGTTTGTACCAAATGTGAACCACAGTTATTTTAGAATGTATAAATATCCAATTTGGCATGAATAAATGTGCGATAAATCATTAATTAATGTTGCAGAGAGCAGGCAAAGTGTATATTAAGAGAAAAAATCGTTTATGGAGAAAAAACATCTACTATCACACAATATCATGCCCTATTTTACCAAAGACATGAAACCATAACGGACATAATGATTTAATTATATTCGTTGAAACTGAAAATGGCAAGAACATTCTGAAACTGTGCGGTTTATTGTATAACCATTTATAACCCTTACAGCCATCAAACACTATCCTCACTGCTATATTATGAAATATCCTCATAATATTATGTCATTATAGCTATTAGCTATCTAATCAACATTAACTAATATTTAACCAACATACAAAAATAAATGTTATTTAAAAACTAGTCTTTGCATGCAAAGCAGTTGTGGGATACCTTGCGTGTGTGGCCCTTGCATATTTGTTTCCCACATTTGCAGCAAGTTGTCCCTGTTTTACAGTCCTTTTCTGCAGAGCAGAAGTTCCATATCCTTCTCTACTGCCCCCTTGTGTTGGCTTCTTGTGCGACTTGTTGTTGATTAAGACCAGGTTCAGATCGCGGCACTGCCCTGACCAGTGCTGCTGAGGCTGCTGTGCGGGGAAGGTGGTGTCGCCTTTGCGTCAAAGTTCAAAGGGCCTTTACAAGCTCCTCCAAAAATAACCTCCTACTTCCCCTCTTGCTTACCCTCCAGGTAGGGTTCAGCTCATTCCATATGACAAAGTCAATGATGTTATGGAAAGTGGAGAGAAGCAAGCGAGCTGTTCACCTCTAGCAGCTGTATGTGCCCGTTGCTTTGTCAAGGTTGCCCACTCCTCCTTTGTTGGCATTGTAATCAAGGATGATGGCTGGTTTTCCGTCCTACTCAGCGCTGACCTCTGCAACCTCATGTAATGTGCTCATAAGGACGACATTCTTGTTCTTCACTTGCATATATGGGACAACTGTGGTGTCATGGGTGAAAGCAAATCTGGAAGACAAGATGTCTCACCCACTCCTCCCGTTGCAATCAGAGCAGGTGGCAGCTCGATGCCACGTACAGTAATTTTCTGCTGTCATCGATATCAAGTGAAAAAAACCTTCTGATTATGGAAGCACGCAGAAGGGAAAACTGGATTTTCGGGGTCACAACATTCGCATCGTTGACGATTATTCTCCTCAAGTCTTGAAGATGCGCGCCGAGTATAAAGATGTTACGAAAGAGTTTCATAATCGTGGATAAAGACCCTTGCTGTGTAACCCTGCCCATCTCCAAATAACCCATAAGACTGGGGACCACAAATGGTTGAAGTAGGTTATGGAGGCTCAAAAGTTATTGAAGGTCTCCCAGCCATTTTACTAAATCAGACTCGGTTTGATTTATTCTCAAAAATGGCCGTTAAGTACTTTCCGTTATTCTTTCTGTCTGTTTTGTTTAAGCTCTGTATTTTTTTCATAGTTACTCGAGGGTAGACTATTCCGTATTATTATTTTCTATTAAGCTTGATATTTTTGATGGTATTGTTTCTCTTTATGTATAATTTTGATTTCTGGTGCATAATGTTCTCAAGTTGCTGTATTATTAGTTCAACGGAGCTTATGACAACGTTATGAATCCGGAAGTCAGATTTTGGGGTGTCTTTTTTTTCGAACTGTTACGGCTTCAGGCAACAATAAATATATGAGTTAGGCAGGGGTTTTTATAACAAATAACACGTTTATCAAACACTGAAAACAAACACTCCAAAAGTAAACAAATCACTAACATAACCGGAAATCAGCTACTGTGCCGCAGCTTAAACATTCCTTAAAGCAATGAAGATTACAGTCCTTAAAGCAATGTTGCAAGAACAGTTCTTTAGAGTAGTATTGCCAAAAAGTTCAAAATGCTCACAGTCCATTTAAAAGCAGAGACATTTTAAGACGATTTAAATTCTCTTTCACGTCGTTTTGTTTCGGTTCCCCAAAGTCGAACTTTTACCACGAAGAATTTAAGGAACAAAACGACTTAAAGGCACTGACCTTTCCTTTACACAATTCTCAATCCTTTCTGGTATTTCCCAGGGATTAACACGAGAATAGTCAACGAAATCCTTCCGAATAAGGATCAAACAAGGTCGAAACCGTTTCACCGTCGAAAACGATTCTCCTCGATCTTTAACTCCCGAACTCCGATCTTCACTCTCCACTGATTCTCAACTAGCAGTATTGTAAAGAAACTGCTGGCAATGACCTTTTAAACTTTAGGCATTAGATAAAACTTCATCTTTCAACTAAACTGCGTCATAACATTAAATCACGCAGTGGCATGAAATCAACATGGCAAATCCAGCCACGAACTGCCCCTCCTCACAGGGAGGGGTCCTCCTCTTATAACCTGTAAAAAAAAACTGTCACATGATCTCTACTGGCGGGGAAACGACGTCATTCCACCATCACAAGACCATTACCTCAAGTCCAGTATAGCTTCAACCCCAGTCACGTGACAAGGGTACCACTGTCACGTATCACGAGTACATAACACCTCCCTCCAAAAGAAAACATTTTTGGTCTGTCAAGAACAAAAATTTTAACAATTATTTACCAGAAAAACAAATGTATAAATTTTATAACATACACAATATACAATACTATCATATAACATCTTACAACTCACAATACAGTAGGAGTGTTACAAGAAAAAAAACACTCCATAAAAAAATTACATTGTACATTCAATATCGAGATAGACAATCAGTAACCACATTATCTTTACCTTTAATATGAGTTATCACAATATTGTACTCTTGTAACATCAAACTCCAATTTAATACTCTTCTGTTTTTGTTTTTCATCTTACTCAGAAGAACTAACGGATTATGATCAGTGTAAACAATAAGTGGTTTTTGAGTTCAACCAACATATACCTCAAAATATTCCAAAGCTAAAACAAGAGATAACAATTCTTTCTCTATTGTCGAATAGTTTCTTTGATGCTTATTACATTTCTTAGAAAAGTAAGCTACTGGATGATCAACCTCATCATCCTCATTCCTTTGCATCAATACTGCTCCCGCAGCCTCATCACTAGCATCTACAGCTAATGAAAAAGGTTTTTCAAAGTCAGGTGCCTTGAGCACAGGTTGTTGACATATCATTGTTTTCAATTTTTCAAATGCTTCTTGACGAGGCATTGTCCACACAAACTTCACATTCTTCTGCAAAAGGTTAGTTAATGGAAGGGCAACATTAGCAAAATTCTTACAAAATTTTCGATAATGTCCTACCATTCCCAAGAATCTTCTGAGAGTTTTTTCCCCCGTTGGAGTGGGAATCTCTAAAATTGCCCCAGCTTTTGCCTGAACAGGAGCTACTTTACCTTGACCCACAACATAACCAAGGTAAGTCACAGTGGCATGTCCAAATTCACCCTTAGCTAAATTAATAGTTACGTTAGCTTTTGAAAGCCTTTCAAACAATTTTGTCCACCGCAATAATGTGTGCTTCCCAAGTATCATTTTCTGTCACTAAATCATCAATATAAGCATCAGCATCTTTCAATCACAGAGCTAATCATCCTCTGGAAAGTACCTGTGGCATTCTCCATCCCAAATGGAAGAGCAATATACTCATCTAACCCAGACGGAGTTACAAAGGCAGAAATCTCTCTACCTCTGTCCGTTAATGGAACACACCAATGCCCTTTCAATAAATCAATCTTTGTAATGAACTTTGCTTTTCCAATTTTATCTACACAATCAACTACTCTAGGAATTGGATATGCATCTGATTTTCGTTACAGCATTCACCTTCCTATAGACCGTACAAAACCTAATACTACCATCTGGTTTTGGCACCATAAAACATGGCGAACTCCAAGTCGAGTTAGAATGTCTAATAATATTATTCTCTAACATATATTTAATTTCTTTCTAAGCAAGTTCATATTTGTCTATGTTCATCCTATATGGGTGTTGTTTAATAGGTTTGGCATCTCCAACATCTACATCATGTGAAGCTATGGTAGTCCTTCTCGGAAAATCTGGAAACAAATCCTTATATTTAAAAACTAATTCCTTCATCTGTTGTTTCTGTGCTAGCTGCAAATGTGCTAATTTCTCATCAATATTTTCCAGAATGGTTGGATTTGGTAACCTAACAGAAACAATGTTGGATTTAGAATGAAATTCAGATGAATCATCTATCATGTTCCTAGTTAAATCAAACTCATTCTCACTAACCACAACCGTCACAGTATCAGATTGTTTCCCAAAATATGGTTTTATCATATTTATGTGGCAAAGTTGTGTTGACCTTCTACGATCTGGAGTTTTTATCACGTAACCTACATCATTGATTTTAGACACAATTTCATAAGGACCATAAAATCTAAAGGATTTGTCTGCACTGGGAAAAGAACCAACACCTTATCTACAGGCTTAAACATCCTCATCCTAGCTTCTTTATCATACCAAGTTTTCATTTTCTCCTGAGCCAACTTTAAATTTTCCTTGGCTAAACTACAAGCTTTATGTAACCTGTCCTTAAATTTCAAAACATAGTCCAACAAATTAGTGTGTATTTCCTTACTAATCCACTGTTCTTTTAATAAAGCTAAAGGTCCTCTAACTCTATGCCCAAACACAAGTTCAAATGGACTAAAACCTAAAGATCCCTGTACCGATTCCCTTACTGCAAATACAAGTAAGTTTATACCCTCATTCCAGTCACTTTCATTTTCCACACGATATGTCCTAATCATATTCTTGAGGGTAGAATGAAACCTCTCCAAGGCACCTTGCGACTCTGGATGGTATGCAGACGAAGTGATTTGCTTAGCTCCCAATTTATAAACTATCTGTTGAAACAATCCAGACATAAATTTACTGCCTTGATCAGTTTGCATTTCCCTAGGCAATGCAAAACAAGTGAAGAATCTTATAAGAGCCTTTGTCACAGTTTTAGCTTTTATATTCCTAAGTGGTACTGCCTCTGGAAACCTAGACGAAGTACACATGATACTCAACAAATACTGATAACCAGTTTTTGTCTTTGGTAATGGACCAACACAATCTACAATAACTTTAGAAAACGGTTCACCAAATGCTGGAATAGGTTGTAATGGAGCTACTGGTGTAACTTGATTTGGTTTACGCACAATTTGACAAGTATGGCACGTTTTACAAAACATCGCCACATCTTTTCTTAGACCAGGCCAGTAAAAATGTTTTCAAATCTTGTCCACAGTTTTCCTTATCCCTTGATGTCCACCAAAAGGCACACTATGAGCTAAAGACAAAATCTAATTTCGATAAACTTTAGGGACAACTACCTGGTAAACAACATTCCATTCCTCACTTGCAGGAATTGTAGGTGATCTCCACTTCCTCATTAACAATCCTTTTTCCCAGTAATATCCTACTGGCACCTTCTCAATTTTACTATCTAGTAAAGCTTGTTCCCTTAATTTTATAATCTCAGGGTCTCTATTCTGCTCTGCTATCATCTCCTTCCGAGACAGAGATAAATCTTCATAGTCAGACTTACTCCAAGAATCTTGTTCAAACAACGAAGGTAAGAAAGTCTCTGACACATCCTCAAAACTCGAATCCTGAGTTGAACAGTCCTGAGTAACAACCTCATTCTGCACATCAATCTTTTTAGCCATAGCTCTAGTCACAACACAGGAAAAATCTGTGTTAGAATTCATCTCTGGTTCCTCCGACTCCATTGTCAAATGCACTTCAGGAAAAACTTGTCCACCTGCCAAGTCATTACCTAACAATAAAGAAATACCCTTCACAGGTAAGCTATGCTGTACTCCTACTTTAACAAATCCTGTAACTAACCCTGAATTTAAATTTACTTTATGTAAATGTACAGGCATAAAATCACTCCCAACACCTCTTATGTAATTTACCTCACCAGTATCAGACTCCTCATTAAACTTCAATACACTGTCTAACATCAGTGATTGAGAAGCTCCAGTATCTCTAAGGATTTTTATTGGCACCAGAGTAGATCCTTCTTTCAAGGATACAAACCCTTCAGTTATAAAACGATCATATCCCTTTTTAACTCGGTCAGACTCTAACAAAGCCTCATTTGTGTTTATCAAACCCTGTAATTTTACAGGTGCTTCGGTATGTTGCACACAAGCATCTGGAACTGCTTCCTTCTCTTTCTTTTTCAGTTTGAAACAGTTAGCTATTACATGGCCAGGCTTCTTACAATAGTTACAAATAAGACCAAACTGTCTTTCCTTCACAGGTTTTCCTTCCTCCTTACCTTTCTCATTAACATCTGATTTAATTTCTGATTTACCTTGAGTCTCCATGTTATTTTTCCTCTTAAAATTCTGCCCTGAGGAAATTTATTCTTATGGTTTAAAGCATACTCATCAGCTAATCTAGCACAGTCTTGCAATTTATCAGTATCCCTCTCATTTAAGTAGGTCCTTACTTCAACAGGAATGCTTATTTTAAATTCCTCCATTAAAATCAGCTCTCTCAATGTATCATAGTCCCCATTTACATTTTTAGAAGAAACCCATCTCCCAAAACACATAGCTTTATCATAGGCAAATTCCACATAAGTCTTTTCCACAGACTTCTTCAAACTTCTGAATCATTCTCTATACGCTTCTGGAACCAATTCGTACAGTTTGAGATTATGCATTTTCTCAATATCATAATCAAGTGCTTGCGCAGTAGTTAAAGTTGTGTAAACTTGTTGTGCTTTGTCTTTAAATACACTCTGTAACAACACTGACCATTTATCTTTCGGCTACTCTGACATCTGAGCAATAGTTTCAAAATGTTGGAAATATCATCCGCTTCTGTTTCACTAAATGGAGGGACCAATTTAATTTCTTGACTAGCAACAAACGGTTTTTTAGAACCAGAAGACTGATTCCCAGACCCTAATTCCTCCATTGCATATTCAAATTCCCTCTTTTTCAGAACAGCTTCCAAGTTACAACGCTCCAATTCTGCTTTACTTTGTTCCAACTTCATTTGTTCGATTTGCCTCTGCATCTCCAGATTACTTATTGGAAACGACTCTAAAATCGATTGATCAAAAACACCCGAATCCACAAAGTGTGACGCGATTTTTCTCTGTATTACAGCCTTTGATGTAGTCTGCAAAATACATTTAAGTTGCAATTTACTAGCTATCTCAGTCACCTCAGTTTTCATCGCCTTCGCTAACAACGCCGCGCCTGGCGAAGCCAGAAACTTATCAATATTCATTTTTGCCGAATACCACACTTAAGCCAATCAAACAAAATAATCGAGTATTCCCCGTTTCCAAAACACCGACTCAAAATTCAACAAGCATTTAAACTCAAATGATCCAATCCGGACGCAGCCCCCATATTTATGTTACGGATTCAGGCAACAATAAATATATGACTTAGGCAGGGGTTTTTATAACAAATAACACATTTATTAAACACTGAAAACAAACCCCCCAAAAGTAAACAAATCACTAACGTAACCGGAAATCAGCTACTGTGCCGCAGCTTAAACATTCCTTAAAGCAATGAAGATTACAGTCCTTAAAGCGATGTTGCAAAAACAGTTCTTTAGAGTCGTATTGCCAAAAAGTTCAAAATGCTCACAGTCCACTTAAAAGGAGAGACATTTTAAGACGATTTAAATTCTCTTTCACGTCGTTTTGTTTCGGTTCCCCAAAGTCGAACTTTTCCCACGAAGAATTTACGGAACAAAACGACTTAAAGGCACTGACCTTTCCTTTACCACAATTCTCAATCCTTTCTGGTATTTCCCAGGGATTAACACGAGAATAGTCAACGAAATCCTTCCGAATGAGGATCAAACAAGGTCGAACCTGTTTCACCGTCGAAATCGATTCTCCTCGATCTTTAACTCCCGAACTCCGATCTTCACTCTCCACAGATTCTCAACTAGCAGTATTGTAAAGAAACTGCTGGCAATGACCTTATAAACTTTAGGCATTAGATAAAACTTCATCTTTCAACTAAACTGCGTCATAACATTAAATCACGCAGTGGCATGAAGTCAACATGGCAAATCCAGCCACGAACTGCCCCTTCTCACAGGGAGGGGTCCTCCTCTTATACCCTGTACAAAAAAACCTGTCACATGATCTCTACTGGCGGGGAAATTACGTCACTCCACCATCACAAGAGCATTACCTCAAGTCCAGTATAGCTTCAACCCCAGTCACGTGACAAGGGTATCACTGTCACGTGTCACGAGTACGTAACAGAACAGCTTGCTACGTTTCTTGGTAGCTGTTTTGTTTTGCGATTGAAGGGAGGGGTGGGTTCTCTAGTGCGAACACTATTCATTGTTTGTTATTTTTTATTATTATTCTGTTATTCAGGACATACTTCTGTCCTGACTCCTTGACTTATACTTTTGCTCCAGAACAGTTATTTGAATGTTTGACCTTATTTATGCCTTCCATTTTTGACGTTCTATTAAATGACAATTAGTTCGTTGAAGTTTATGAGCTGGAATGTATTGGGTTTGAACCATCCTGTTAAAAGAAGAAAGGTGTTTTCACATCTTAAGCTACTCAAAGCTGATATTGCTTTTTTTTGCAAGAAACTCATATTCGAAGTTTTGATAAATCTTGTCTTTTGTCAAGATGTGTGGGTCAGCACTTCCATTCTTCCTTCCAGGCCAAAGCCAGGGGGTTTCTATCCTCAGTAATCTAAATATTCCTTTCGAACTCCATGGAAAGGTGTCTGATACAAATGGTCGTTTTATTATTATCTCTGGGAAATTGTTTAATACTAGGGCAGTATTGGGTAACCTGCATGCTCCTAATTTGGATGATGTGAAATTTTTGAACGTTTGTTTTTCCTTTTGTAGCCTGATCTTATTTTATATTCTCTTTTATTGGGCGGTGACTTCCATTGTTGATTAGATCCAGTTTTAGATCGATCGTCCTCTGTTCCTAGATTACCAAGTAAATCTGATTTATCTATTCATTCTTTTCTTTCTAACTATGGTATATCTGATGCGTAACGCTCTTTTTACATCCTACTGAGAGAGATTACTCATTTTCTTTCTCATGTCCACCATACCTTTACTAGAATTGTTTAGTTTTAATGGATAACCAGCTGATACCATCAGTTCACTCATGTGATTATCAGAGTATATTGATTTAGGATCATGCCCCTGTTAACTTGTCCATAAATTTACCTGGTCTTCCTCAAATGAATAAACAGCGGCGTTTTAATCCGACTTTGTTATCGGGTGATGATATTGTGAAATTTATGAAGGACTAGATTACATTTTTCTTAACACTAATAAGTCATCTGAAATCTCATCCCAGATTGTCTGCAAAGCTATGAAAGCATATTTTATGGTTCAAATAACTTCATATACAGCCAATCTTAAAAGAAAGACTCATTTAGACCGATTAGATTTGATCAGTCAGATTAAAGTAATAGATCCACTATATGCCCAGACTGAACTGTACAACAAGCGAGTTTCACCTGATCCCCACTCAACCAATTGAAGGTCAACTTCTTGAAAGCAAGAGCCGATTTTATATTCATGATGATAAATCCGGCAATTTTATAGTTAACCAATTAAATCACTCGAAAGCTGAACAATATAGTACAAAGATTCGAATGGAAAATGGGATTATTACTTCGGATTATTCTGAAATTAACGATTTATTTATGTAAGAACTATTATTCTCGACTTTGTACTTCCGAATCTGTAAATGATAATATTTCTGTTATTTAGTCTGAATATTCCTTCGATCTCCTCTGACTTTAAAAGAAAACTCAATAGCGAATATCACTAGAAGAAGTATCCTCTGCCATTTCTGCCCTGCCATCGGGCAAATCTCCTGCACCTGATGGGTTCTGTGCAGTATTTTATAAATCATATTCCTCACTTCTTTCATTTCAGTTATTTTAGTTCTATCTGATTTGTTTAAACATGGAAAATTGCCACCATCATTTAATGAGTTATGTATTATTCTTTTAACTAAAAAGGCAAAAGATCCAACGGATTGTTCTTCGTACAGGCCGATTTCCTTGTTAAATGTCGATTTTAAAATGTTGGCTAAAGATTTGCCTCATAGATTGGAAACCTTATTTTTTTATTATTTTTGAAGACCAAGCCGGTTTTATTAAAAATCGTCTTCCCTTTCTTAATATACGGCGTTTATTTAATATTTTATATTCTCCCTCAAATGGGACTCTGGAATGTGTTATTTCCCTTGAAGTGGAGAAAACGTTTGATCGTGTAGATCAAACACGAAAATCCAGTTTTCCCTTCTGCGTGCTTCCATAATCAGAAGGTTTCTCACTTGATATCGATGAAAGCAGCGAATTACTGTACGTGGCCTCCAGCTGCCACCTGCTGTGATTGCAACGGGGTGGGGGAGGCTGTGTTGCAGTCGTCTTGTCTACCAGATTTGCTTTCGCCCATGACACCACAGTTGTCTCGTATATGCAAAAGAAGAACAAGAATGTCATCGTTATGAGCACATTACAGAAGGTTGCAGAGGTCAGCGCTCAGGAGGACAGAAAACCAGCCATCATCCTTGATTACAATGCCAACAAAGGAGGACTGGACAACCTTGACAAAGCAACAGACACATACAGCTGCAAGAGAACAGCCCGCTTGCTTCTCTCCATTTTCCATATCATCATTGACTTATCGACCTACAACGCCTTTGTAATATGGAATGAGCTGAACCCTACCTGGAGGGTAAGCAAGAGGGAAAGTAGGGGGTTATTTTTGGCGGAGCTTGTAAAGGCCCTTTGAACTTTGATGCAAAGGCGACACCACCTTCCCGGCACAGCAGCCTCAGCAGCACTGGTCAGGGCAGTGCCGCGATCTGAACCTGGCCTTGGTCAACAACTAGTCGCACAAGGAGCCAACACAAGGGGGCAGTAGAGAAGGATATGGAACTTCTGCTCTGCAGAAAAGGACTGTAAAACAGGGACAACTTGCTGCAAATGTGGGAAACAAATATGCAAGGGCCACACACGCAAGGTATCCCACAACTGCTTTGCATGCAAAGACTAGTTTTTTAATAACATTTCTTTTTTATGTTGGTTAAATATTAGTTAATGTTGATTAAATAATTAATAGCTATAATGATATAATATTACGAGAATATGTTATGATATAGCAGTGAGGACAGTGTTTGATGGCTGTAAGGGTTATGAATGGTTATATAATAAACCGCACAGTTTCAGAATGTTCTTGCCATTTTCAGTTTCAACAAATATAATTAAATCATTATGTCCGTTATGTTTTCATGTCTTTGGTAAAATAGGGCATGACATTGTGTGATACTAGATGTTTTATCTAAATGATTTTTATCTCTTAAAATACATTTTGCCTGCTCTCTGCAACATTAATTAATGATTTATCGCGCATTTATTAATGCCAGTTTGGCTATTTCTACATTCTAAAAATAACTGTGGTTCAGATTTGGTACAGTCATTTGTTATGAGGGGATTCTTGGCGGGTCAAACTTGACCCAGACCTTACTGTGAAGTTATAGAATATGAACACTATGTAACGGTTAATTCAGCATATTTTGGTGCTTTAAAGCATTGATTTCGGTATGTTTTGTATGCTTATAATGGCTTTATCTATAGAATAAGTTGTTGTTGTTCTTTCTCTGTCCTCTGTTACTATATCCAGAAGGTTATTATGGATTGTCCCATCTGTAATTACTGCCCGGTAGTCCTATAATTTGTTGCAACTTGACAACGGTATTGGCAATAAGTTGTTGTTCCTTTTCTGCTTCTCAGTAGCTGGTAAAACCTCATATACGGACACAGACAATTACGCTCATTTCTCATTTTCTCAAAACTTTCAGACTATCCCGTTGGTGTTTAATATTGTAGCCTTCAGGAGTTGTCCTTTACTGATTGGATGGCGGTGAACAGTGGACTTCCGAAGCAATCGGTGCCGGGACCGCTTCTTATCGCGTTGTACGTCAATGATTGAAAAAAGGATTTGGTTACTTTATAGCAGGATTTGAGACCCATGCAAAGGTAGATGGAAGGGCAGGTAGAGTTGAGGAAGCAAGGTGCTTGCAGAAGGGACTAGACAGACAGGAGAAGAGGCAAGGAATTCTGAAGGAATATAATGTAGGAAAGTGCCCAGTCTTACTCTTTGGCAGAGGGAATAAAGGCGTAGACTACTTCGTAAATGGGCAGAACATTTGAATTGAAAACATCAGAGCTGCAGAGACACAGGAAAATCTGCAGATTAATTCAGTAGTGAGGGAGCCAAATGCATGTTCCAATCCATTTTCAGAGAACCGGTATATAAAAAACAACTCGTTCGCCATGGGATAAACTGTATAATCTCTGTATAGGCCTAGCCTATTTTAACAAAGGAGAGAACACAGAACCAAGCAGAGGTGCAGAGCCTTTTGGGAAGATTCCCTTCCGGAATATTTGCAGAACGGTGGGGAAGGCAAATGCAACGTTAGCATCCATTTCCAGAGAAATGGGAAATAAAAAACATCTCTTTAGTAAACCCTTAATCTCAACAGTCTTCCTGCTTCCGGCCTCATAAGCCCGGTGCACGGGTAGCAAATCCAGGAAGGTCCTGCCTTTTGACTTCGCTCTTAACTCCCTGAAATGGCAGTGCAGTACTTCGTCACTCAAAGTACCCATGTCACTGGTAACTCAATGGCCAACCATTTCCAGCTGTTCACACACCCAGGTAAGAATGGTGCGGACTCGATTTGAGATATCCTTAACGTTGTCGCCGACATGTCCACCTGTCCGCAGCACTAACGAATATCCTATCAGCACAGAGTGACTTTCACTCTGCCGCCTCCCACCACCAAACACTCAAGGACTCCCAACGCCCACTTCGCTTCTGAGTCACAGAGGCATACTATGTGCATGAGCGTCGAACACTGTGACTGAAAACTTTTAGGTCATTATCTCGCCCCGAAGTTCAGCGACGTTAACCAAAATGTTGAAGAGATGGCCACATGGGAACTCTGCCCTGGCCCTTTCAGCCTTTTCTTATTCATGACTATCACACAGTCTCCAGTGCCCCACGCCCTGGGTGTAATTGCGTGTCTGTATATCCTGTCCATCACCACTTCAGACTCCCGAATGTTCTGGAGTTCACCCAGTTCCAACTCCAGCTCCTTACGAACGGACAGACAGACAGTCAGACATACTTTATTGATCCGGAAGGAAATTGGGTTTCGTTTCAGTCGCACCATCGACGAATTGCCTAGAAATATAGCAATATAAAACCATAAATAATTAAATAATAATAAGTAAATTATGCCAAATGGAAATAAGTCCAGGGCCAGCCCATTGGCTCAGGGTGTCTGACACTCCGAGGGAGGAGTTGTGAAGTTTGATGGCCACAGGCAGGAATGACTTCCTATGACGCTCAGTGTTACATCTCCGTGGAATGAGTCTGTCTCTGAATGTACTCCTGTGCCTAACCAGTACATTATGAAGTGGATGGGAGATATTGTCCAAGATGGCATGCAACCTGGACAGCATCCTCTTTTCAGACACTACCGTCAGAGAGTCCAGTTCCACCCCCACAACATCACTGGCCTTACGAATGAGTTTGTTGATACTGTTGGTGTCTGCTACCCTCAGCCAGCTGCCCCAGCACACAACAGCAAACATGATAGCACTGGCCACCACAGACTCGTAGAACATCCTCAACATCTTCCGGCAGATGTTAAAGGACTTCATTCTCCTCAGGAAATGGAGACGGCTCCGAACCTTCTTGTAGACAGCCTCAGTGTTCTTTGACCAGTTAAGTTTATTACTGGAATACCAGATCACTTTGATGAATTCCCTGTGGTTTCCACAAGACTCAGCGATTTTGATGTTTTGAAAAATCTTGGTGGAAAGATTCAACATTTGCAGTCAAAACAACATAAACAACTGAGAAGATTAATTAACAAGTATAAAGATTTATTCCCTGACATTCTAAGGCCGTGCACAGCTGTGGTGCGTGGCGTAATTGTAGATTAAGCTGATCCCATTCAGCAACACCCTCACAGAATGAATTAAGACAAAAAAAAGATTGAAAAAGTAAATTTAATACATGCTAACAGGCGGCATAATTACGCCATCCACTTCAGATTGGGCGTCGCCGTACGTGATTGTCCCTTCGTTGGATGGGAGTATGAGATTCTGTACTGATCACAGGAAAGTGGACACAGTAACTAAGACAGATGCTTATCCCATCCCCAGAGTGGATGACTGTATTAAATGCCTTAGAATGATTGACCTGCTGAAATGTTACTGGTGTGTTCCTTTAACAGAAATGGCTAAAGAAATATCTGCATTTGTGACACCATCTGGATTGTATGAGTACAATGTGTCACCGTTTGGGATGAAAAAAATGCTTCAGGGCCAATCCAAAGGATGATGAATTCAGTGATGCAAGGTTTAGAAAATACAGGCTCTTATATCGATGACTTGATTGTATGGAATGACACCTGGGAGGAGCGTATATCTGCAGTAGAGACACAGTTTGAAACTGTCCAAGGCAAATATCACTGTAAACCTTGCTGAAAGTAAATTTGGCCATGCCACTGTCACGTATCTTGTCTATGTAGTAGGCCAGGGCCAACTGGCACCTGTGCAGGACAAGGTTCAGGCTATTGCTGAGGTTCCCTTTCCGACAGGCAAGAAAGCGTCAAGACAGTTTTTGGGAATGCTTGGATCTTACCGTAAGTATTGTAAGAACCTCTCAGACATCGCTCTCCCCCTAAGGAATCTGCTAGGGAAGAGTGAAATATTTGTGTGGACTGACCTTTGCCAAGAGGCATTTGACCGCCTGAAAACGATTCTGTTATCACCCTGTGCTCAAAGCACCTGATTTCAATAAACCATTCCAATTGCGGTAGACTCTGGAGATGAAGCTGCTGGGGCAGTATTGTTGCAAAAGGACGATGATGAAATAGAACATCCAGTCGCTTATTTCTCAAAGAAATTTAACGCGCATCAGAAAAATTACTCCAATGTTGAAAAAGTGTTGCTGGTACTCGTTTTAGTATTGCAACATTTCGATGTCTACTTTGTCCTGCGCAGAAACCACTTGTGGTTTACACTGACCATAATCCATTAGTGTTTATTGGGGATCAAGGGATACGGCGAGAGGGCAGGAACGGGGTACTGATTGTGTATGATCAGCCTTGATCACAGTGAATGGTGGTGCTGGCTAGACGGGACGAATGGCCTACTCCTGCACCTACTGTCTATTGTTTCTGAGTCTAATGAAGGATAAGAATAGAAGGGGACTTAACTGCAGTCTGAACTTGCACAAGCATGACATGGAAATAAAACTGCTTCCAGTTCCTCGTGCTGGTGAGGGCAGGAACAGGGAGATATGGGATCTCAATGTGTGGCTGAGGAGCTGGTGCGGCGAACAGTGTTTCAGATTCTTACACCACTGGGATCTGTTTTGGGGTAAGGATGAATTGTACAAAATGGACGGGTTGCACCTTAACAGGCGGGGGACCGGCATTCTGGCAGGCAGGTTTGCCACTGCTACACGGGTGTGTTTAAACCAGTAAGTGGGGGGGGGGGAGGGGGGAGAGGAGACGAACTGGAAATTTAAGGATGGAGTAAAAGAGAAAGAGCGAATAAGAAAAGTTAAGAAAGAAATCATAATTGACGGAGCTGAAAGCTCAGGAAGGGATCAGAGAGTATGGCCAAGTGCAATCGGGACCGATGTGAGAAGCGAGAGGAGTAATGCATTAAAAGTATTATATATGAATGCACGAAGTATAAGAAATAAAGTGGATGAGCTTGAGGCTCAGTTGGAAGTTGGTAAGTACGATGTTGTAGGAATAACTGAGACATGGCTGCAAGAGGACCAGGGCTGGGAAATGAATATTCAAGGTTATACGTCCTATCGAATGGACAGACAGGTGGGAAGAGGTGTTGGGGTGACACTGCTGGTGAGGAATGAAATTCTGTCCCTTGCGAGGGGTGACAAAGGTTTAGGAGATGTACAGTCAGTATGGATAGAACTGAGACATTGTAAGGGCAAAAAGACCCTAATGGGAGTTATCTACAGGCCCCCAAATAGTAGTCTGGATATAGGGTGCAAGTTGAATGAAAAGCTAAAATTAACATGTCGCAAAGGTAATACTACGGTTGTAAATGGGGGATTTCAACATGCAGGTAGACTGGGAAAATCAGGTTGGTACTGGACCCCAAGAAAGGGAGATTGTGGAGTGCCTCCGAGATAGATTCTTAGAGCAGCTTGTACTGGAGCCTACCAGGGAGAAGGCAATTCTAGATCTAGTATTGTGTAATGAATCGGATTTGATAAGGGAACTCAAGGTAAATGAGCCATTAGGAGGTAGTGACCATAATATGATGTTTTAATCTACAATTTGAGAGGGAGAAGGGGAAATCGGAAGTGTCAGTATTACAGTTGAACAAAGGGGTTTGTGGAGCCAAGAGGGAGGAGCTAACCAAAGTTGACTGGAAGGATACCCCGGCAGGGATGACAGAGGAACAACAATGGCAGGTATTTCTGGGAATAATTCAGAAGTTGCAGGATCAGTTCATTCCAAAGAGGAAGAAAGATTCTAAGTGGAGTAGGGGGCGACCGTGACTGACAAGGGAACTCAAGAACAGTATCAAAATAAAAGAGAAGAAGTATAACACAGCAAAGATGAGCAGGAAGCCAGAGGATTGCGAAACTTTTAAAGAGCAACAGAAGATTACTAAAAAGGCAATAGGGAGAGAAAAGATGAGGTACGACGGTAAGCTAGATAAGGATATAAAGAAGGATAGTAAAAGCTTCTTTAGGTATGTGAAGAGGGGGAAAATATAGATAAGACCAAAGTTGGGCTCTTGAAGGCAGAAACGGGTGAATTTATTTTGGTGAACAAGGAAATTGCAGACGAGTTGAACAGATACTTTCGATCTGTCTTCTCTATGGAGCAAAAAGACAGTCTCTCAGTCTCTCAGGGTCTGATGGTCTGCATCCCAGGCTTCTTAAGGAGGTGGCTCTAGAAATCGCGGACGCATAGGTAATCATTTTCCAATGTTCCATAGTTTCAGGATCAGTTCCTGAGGATTGGAGGATAGCTAATGTTATCCCACTATTTATAAAAGGAGGGAGAGGGAAAGCAAGGAATTATAGACCAGTTAGCCTGATATCAGTGGAGGGGAAGATGCTGGAGTCAATTATAAAATATGAAATAGCGGCACATTTGGATAGCAGTATCAGAATGGGTCCTCGTCAGCATGGATTTACTAAGGAAAAATAATGCTTGACTGATCTTCTTGAAATTTTTGAGGATGTTACTCCGAAAATGGACAAGGGAGAGCCAGTGAATTTAGTGTGCCTAGACTTTCAGAAAGCCTTTGATAAGGTCCCACACAGGAGATCAGTTGGCAAAATAAGTTAACATGGTATTCGGGATAGGGTACTAACATGGATAGAATATTCGTATGCAGACAGGAAACAAAGAGTAGGAATAACGGCTCCTTTACAGAATGGCAGGCAGTGACTTGTGGGGTACCGTAAGGCTCGGTGCTGGGGCTGCAGCTATTTACAATATATATATATATATATATATATATTAATGATTTAGATGAAGGGATTAAAAGTAACATTAGCAAATTTGCAGATGACACAAAGCTGTGTGGCAGTGTGAAATATGAAGAGGATGCTATGAGAATGCAGGGTGACTTGTACAGTTTGGGTGAGTGGGCAGATTCCTGGCAGATGCAGTTTAATGTGGATAAATGCGAGGTTATCCACTTTGGTGGCAAGAACAGTAAGGAAGATTACTGTCTGAATGGTGTCAAGTTAGGAAAAGGGGAAGTACAACGAGATCTAGGCGTCCTTGCTCTTCAGTCACAGAAAGTAAGCATGCAGGTAAAGCAGGCAGTGAAGAAAGCTAATGGCATGTTGGCCTTCATAACTAGGGGAGTTGAGTATAGGATCAAAGATGTCCTTCCACATTTGCACAGGGCCCCGGTGAGACCACACCTGGAGTATTGTGTTCAGTTCTGGTCTCCAAGTTTGAGGAAGGACATTCTTGCTATTGAAGGAGCGCAGCGTAGGTTCACGAGTTTGATTCCCGGGCATGGCGGGACTTTCACTTGTTGAAAGATTGGAGCCGGCTGGGTTTTTATACACTGAAATTTAGATGGATGAGAGAGGATCTGATTGAAACACATGACTATTAAGGGATTGGACACTCCAGAGACAGGAAACATGTTCCTGATGTTGTGGGAGTCCAGCACCAAAGGCCACGGTTTAAGTATAAGGGGTTCTATAAACGGCCTACTCCTGCAGCTATTGTCTATTGTCTATAAAGCTGCACCCTCTTGCAGCAAAAACCATTCCACTCTCAAAATCACTGAGATCACATTTCATCTCCATGGTGATGTTTGTTGGAGACAGAACGTACCCTGTACTAAGGAACAGAATAGGGATAGAACCGCTAATAAAGCTGTGGCTTTAGTTAATGATTATCACCAGGAGCTGACTGACCATTAACCAGGCTGTGTTCATTACTCACAGAAGGCGTAACACAGCCTTACTGGGTCAGGGTGGTAACAGATCCCGCATCCGCTGTACAAGTTAAGAAGCTTTATATACTGAAATATAAACTTCACAAAGGAAGTCAGCCACTTTTATGAACAATTCAATGAGACTGATAACGTATTGTGTTGATCGATATTAGAACTGTAGCGAATCGCTTTTAACTGAATTAATAATTCCCTTCATCTAACTGCATACATCGGCTCTCTGAGCATATCCCGCGGGAAAATGGTGTAGTTGGCGGTGTTATTAGAAACGCCGCACTTTCAACCCAGCTCGGAATCCTCAGCAAAGGCTCGGGAGCTGCGAGCTTCCCGCATCTCGGAACTGTCCCCGGGATACTACTTGCTGTAACAGGAAGCCTATCCGCCCACACTCGGGGCTTTACCGAACTCTGACCGAGGGAACTGGGGATTCGCTTTGTTTATTGCCTCACTGGCGGAATCGATACTCTCTGTCCATCCTAGACAGCATTTCGGTTGATGGCTAAACGTATGGAACCACCCACCACCTTACAGCCGGGGAGTGGTGGGTGTTGTGGGGGAAGGCGGTATAAGGAGTTGATGGTTCCATTATATAGTCCGTCGGTGGGACCTGTTGTGGATCAACTTCTGCAGTGTTGATTCCCTTCTGTCCGATGTGAGTGGGTAGGTGGGAAAACAAAAGAAGGTTTAGTAGATAGATATCTGCCCCCGTGAGTTTTTCTGTGAGGAATCTGTTGTGAACTTGACCTGTGGTGTTAGGTAAAACAGGGGAGACCTGTTTGTATGCATTACAGTTTTTTTTTAAAAAAACAAAGTACTTGATTGCATCCGCGGAAATTTGGTAAAATGAATGGGAACTTCGATGAGTCATAAAATATCCCGCGGAGTTTGATAGGGACGTGGACAAAATAGTTCCTGTTGTGTGAGGATCTGAAACCACGCAGCGCCAATTGAAGACAGTTGAGATGCTTTTCTCTCTCTCTGTGGGTCTAGTGTGTCATGGAAATGACCGTCCTCAGTATTCAGGAGAAGGAGAGTCTTTCAGTTAATATTGTAATCCTGCAGTGTGGTGGCCCTTGATACACAAATGAGTGAGATGTTACAGGTGAGAGGCAGGATTGATGAGCCGACATCACAGTCAGATCTGTGTTGGTCACAGTCAATGCGGGATGCCAATGTAAATAAATCTCCCATCAGCAACTTCTGGCTGACAAAAACACAAATCAATGGGCACTGTACTGTGCACGTCCCGTACCTAATACTGCGGCCACTGATTGTACGTCCGTGGTTTTCTACGTCTGTAGCCCGTCCATTTCAATGTTCGACATGTGACACGTCCAATGACGCCTCTCTGCACAATGCATTTGCAGCGTGGTTATTTGAGTTACTGTCGTCTTCCCGGCAGGTTGCACCAATCTCGCTTTTCTCATTCGATCTCTCTCATTAACAAGGCGTTTTCGCTCTCAGAACTGCCGCTCACTGATCGTCTTCCGCGCCATTCTCCGCAAAACTGAGACTGTTGAACGGGATAATCCCTGGAGTTCAGCAGTTCCTGCGATATTCAAACTGCACCCTCTGGCACCGACAAACATTCCACTCTCAAAATCTCTGAGATCACATTTCATCTCCATGGTGATGTTTGTTTGGAGACAGAACGTACCCTGTAGCAAGGAACAGGACATGGAGAGAGTCGCTGGCAAAGCTGTTGGTTTAGTTAATGATTATCACCAGGAGCTGACTGAACATTAACCAGGGTGTGTCCATTACTTACAGAAACAGTAACACAGCCTCACTGGGACAGGCTGGTAACAGAACCTGGAGCCGCTGTACAAGGTAAGAAGCTCTTTATACTGAAATATAAACATCACAAAGGCAGTTAGCAACTTAAATGAGACTGAAAACTTATTCGGTTGTTTAACAATTGAAGTGTAGGGAATCGCTTTTGAAAAAAAAAATCCATTTAGCTAATTGAGTGCATCGGCTTCCTGCCCATGTCCCGCGGGAAACCGGTGTAGTTGAAGGTGTTATCGGAAACGCCGCTCTTTCAACCCAGCTCCGAATCATCAGCAAAGGCTCGGGAGGTGCGAGCTTCCCGCATCTCGGAACTGTCCCCGGGCTACTGCTTGCAACAGCAGGAGGCCGATCCGTCCACACTCGGGGTTTTACCGATCCCTGACCGAGGGAACTGAGGGTTCGCTTTGTTTATTCCATCGCTGGCGGGATCGACACTATTTGTCTACCCTTTACGACATTTCGATAGGTAGCTACTGGGAGAGGGCGAAATTATGAGAACTACTCACACTGCAGTTTATAGCGAGGGCGGAGGGCGGCGGCGAGGGGTCTAAAGATGTGATGGTTCCATTATAGAGTCGGTTGGTGAGATCTGTTGTGGATCACCGCCTGCAGTGTTGATTCCTTTCTGTCAGAAGTGTGTGGGTAAGTGGGAGATCAAAAGAAGGTTTAGCAGAGAGACATCTGCACCGTGTGAGTTGTCCTGTGAGGAAACCTCTGTGATCTTGGCTTTTTTTAGTGATTGAGAAGAATTCACAATTTAAGTTTACACGGTGGTGTTTACATTGCTGTTTTATTTTTAAACAATGTACTTGATTGCATCCGTAGTAGTTTGATATAATCAGTGGGACATTTGATGAGAAATAAAGTATCCTGCGGCGTTTTGACAGAGAGGTCGACAAAATACTTCCTGTTCTGAGAGGAACTGAAAGCAGTTGAAGACAGTCTCCCTCACTCTCTATCCCCCCTTTCTCCCCACTCCCCCCCTCTCGCCCTAACCCTCTGTCTACCTGACCCTCTCAGTACCCCCTTTCTCTACCCCACCCTCGCTCTCCCCTCTGTCTACCCCCTCTCTCTCCCCCTCTCTCCCCCCTCTCGCCCCACTCTCTCCCCTCCAGAACCGGACAAAGTACTCCAAGTGTGGCCTGAATAAAGTTTGATAGAGCTGCATCATTACATTGCGACTCTTAAACTCTATCCCTCGACTTATGAAAGCTAACACCACATAAGCTTTCTTAACTACCCTATCTACCTGTAAGGCAACATTCAGGGATCTGTGGACATGTACCTCCAGATCTCTCTGCTCCTCCACACTACCAAGTATCCTGCCATTTACTTTGTACTCTGCCTTGAAGTTCTCCTTCCAAAGTGTACCACCTCACACTTCTCCGGGTTGAACGCCATCCGCCACTTCTCAACCCACTGCTGCATCCTATCAATGTCTCTCTGTCATCTTCTACAATCTTCTAAACTATCCACAACATCACCAACCATTGTGTCGTCTGCAAACCTGCCAACCCACCATTCTGCCCCTACATCCAGGTGGTTAATAAAAATCACAAAAATTAGAGGTCCCAGAACAGATCCTTGTGGGACACCACTAGTCACAACCCTCCAATCTGAATGTACTCCCTCCACCACGACAATTTGCCTTCTGCAGGCAAGCCAATTCTGAATCCACCTGGACAAACTTCACTGGATCTCATGCCTTCTGACTTTCTGAATAAGCGTACTGAGTGGAACCTTGTACAATCCCTTACTAAAATCCATGTAGATCACATCCACTTGTTGGACACGATGTGCCCTTCACAAAGCCATGCTGACTGTCCCTGATCAGACCATGGTTCCCTAAATGCCTACAGATCCTATCTCTAAGAATCGTTTCCAACAGCTTTCCCACCACAGACGTAAGGCTCACTGGTCTATAATTACACAGCCTAACCCTACTAACTTTTTTGAACAAGTAGACAGCATTCGCATTCCTCCAATCCTCCGGTACCATTCCCGTGGACAACGAGGACATAAAGTTCCTAGCCGGAAGCTCAGCAATACGTTTCCTCGCCTCGTGGAGCAGCCTGGGGAGTATCGCATCAGTCCCCGGGGACTCATCCGTCCTAATGTATTTTAACTCCAACACCTCTTCTCCCTTGATATCAACATGCTCCAGAACATTAATCTCACTCATATTGTTCTCACCGTTATGAACTTCTCTCTCATTGGTGAATACCGAAGAGAAGTATTCATTGAGGACCTCGACTACCTCTACATCCTCCAGGCACATCTTCCCACTTTTACCTCTAATCGATCCTACATTCACTCCTGTCTTCCTTTTGTTCTTCACATAATTGAAGAATGCCTTGGGGTTCTTCCTTACCCTACTCGCCAAGGCCTTCTCATGCTCCGTTCTTCCTCTTCTCAGCCCATTCTGAAGCTCCTTTCTTGCCACCTTATATTCCTCAATATACCCATCTGATCCTTGCTTCCTAAACTTCATGTATGCTGCCTTCTTCGACCTGAATAGATTTTCCACCTCATTTGTCACCAATGGTTCCTTCACTCTATAATTCTTTATCTTCCTCACCGAGACAAATGTATCCCTAACATCCTGAAAGAGATCCATAAACATCAACCACATGTATATTGCAAATTTCACTGCAAAAACATCATCCCAATTCACACCCGCAAGTTCTAGCCTTACAGCCTCATACATTGCCCTCCCCAATTAACAATGTTCCTGTCCTCTCTGATTCTCTGATCCTCTCTGATCCTTTTCCATGATAATGTTAAAGGCCAGGAAGCGGTGTTCACTGTCCCCCAGATGCTCACCCCCCTGTGAGATCTGTGACCTGACCCGGTTCGTTACCTAATAGAAGATCTAGTATGGCATTCCCCCTAGTCGGACTGTCAACATACTGTGTCAGGAATTAATTGGAACTTGGATTACTTGGAACTAATCAGGTGCCAATCAATATTAGGGAAGTTAAAGTTACCCATGATAACAACCCTGTTACTTTTGCACCTTTCCAATATCTCTCTTCCAATTTGCTCCTCTGTATCTCTGCTGCTACCAGGGGGCCTATAGAATACCCCCAATAGAGTAACTGCTCTCTTCCTTTTCCTGACTTCCACCCATACTGATTAAAAAGAGGATCCTGCTACGTTACCCACCCTTTCTATACCTGTAATTGTATCCCTGACCAGTAATGCCACCCCTCTTCCCCTTTCTCCCCCCTCTCTATCAATCTTAAAGTACTGAAAACAAGGAATATTGAGAATCCATTTCTGCCCTGGTGCCAGCCAAGTCTCTTTAATGGACACTACATCATAATTCCATGTATGTATCCAAGCTCTCGGTTCATCACCTTTGTTCCTGATGCTTTTTGCATTGAAGTACACACACTTTAGCTCTTCTATCTTACTACCTTTACATCCTTTATTCTGCATCTCTTTCCTCAAAGCCTCTCTATATGTTTGATCAGACTTTACTCCATGCACTTCTGTCACTGCTCGATCCCTCCGGGTCTCACCCCCTTGCAAATTTGTTTAAACATCCTGAACAATGCTAGCAAACCTACCTGCAAAGATATTGCTCCCCTTTGTTACGTACCCCGTAACTGGGTTTACAGACCAGCAGAAATATAAGAATCTGTTGGAGTCTGGTGGTACCGAAAAATAAAGGTGATTATTAGTAAACTACACAATACAGTATAAAAATGCAAATATACATATAAAACAGGTTAGCAATAATAAACATAGAAGTATAGAAATAATAATCAACAACGATAAGCAATGTCTAGGGGTAAATGAATTGTCATAAGAGAATATTGAGTTCAGTGTAGTTCATGTGTGCTGAGGTAGTTGCGGTTGTTATATGGTAATTTGTTGGATAGAGAGAGAGAGAGCGAGATGTAATAGCTGCAGCAGGCAAACCTTCCGTTGTCGTCTTATTCCTTCGTACCGTTGTGGTCATTCGATTATGACTTCGGCCAGACCGTTCTTCTGTGGTGGACTCGTCACTCTGGCATGAGTGGACACACACACACGTCCCCACCGGCTCTGCCGTCACACTGTAAGCTTTATTGACCGATATCCTGATTCGGTCCTTGAAGCCTCCACCTTCCTGTGGGTGCACAACACTCGGTCAGTGTCCATTGGTGGGTCTGTGGGTGTCTCCCCATACCTGTATTTTATCCCCAGTGACGGGTTATTAGCCATCCATCAACTCAAAATGACCATGTCCATCAAATCAGGCATCTCCTGCTGTCTCCTTCGAAATGTTGACGAGCAAAGTAACGGCCTTGCAGTGAAAGGTAAACAATGCAGGAAGATGCCCTAATACATAAATCAATTATGTCTCTCCCTCTCTCTCTCTCTCTCTTATCTGTAGCAGATGTCCATGCCTCTGTGCTTCATCTCTCTCTCTCATTAGCAGCATAGCAATAGGAATAGTTCATAGTTCTCAAGGGGGGCGGGGGAAATGGTTAACTCTGTACCCCATTTCCATCAGGTCTATTCAGCACTAATAGCACACCCATCCATCAAGGAATTTTCACCAGGGTGAAAATTAACTAGTAAAGCACACTACAGAATCTACTATAATGCAGAAGTGGTCCTTTAACTAAAAGAATTATAGAGGTATAGTTTCAAATTAACATCTCGATAAACAATCAGCAATTACATTGTCACTCCCCTTCACATGTTGTATTTTAATATCGAAATCTTGTAACAACAGACACCAACTTAATAACCGTCTATTTTTATTCTTCATGCTAGCCAAAAAATACCATTGAATTGTATTCGTAGCTTAGGTGTATATTACAAAGTGAGTACTAATACATGTGTGATTATAATGTTGTGCATTACAGAATGTTGTGCAAATGCTAATCTCTATTTTACTTTTAAACTCAATATTCAAATAGTCAATCTTCCATGGGGTTTTTATCTTTCACATGCTTCGTCTAACAAAAGTCAAATTCCCGCAAAACCTGATCCTGTTATTCAAAGTGGCATTTGATCAACCCTTGCCTCTTTTCCACTTAACTCTCACGTGGTTAGCTAGCTCACCAGTGTGGAATAGGCCTTCACAGACTCCTTTCACAGGAGCTAGCTTATCACTAATGGTTTCCAGACTAAGCTCATTTGCTCAACTTTCAAACCACTCTCTAATTTTCAGCGGGTTTTTAATTTTATCTTCAGCATCTTTAATTCTATTAGTTTCCGGTTTGACACATAGGTGATCCCTCTTGATTAAAAGATCACTTCAAGTTCTGCCTCTCTAAATCACATATTTGAACAACATCACCAAGTTGTTTTTCCTTAAATTTCAAAACAAACTGTAGTTGATTCGCAGGCACCTTGTTAACAAACCATTGTTAACAACCAAATCAGACACCTCAGCCCTTCTCGGTGTCTCCACGCAAGGTTCAGTACCCTTTGACTCCACATATTTCCCATCCTGAACACAAGCAAACGGGACATCTGCCTCTTCTCGGCTTTCAATATCAGTCCCCTTTTCAAATTTTAAGTTCCCCGATCCTCCCAGTTACTCTCTGGGCAACTCCCCTTCGGAGTAAACTCAACATTGCGGGTTAAAACAAACTCGTCTGCTAATCCAGCAGACTCCCTCAAGTTAGCGGCATCCTTTTCATCTAGGACTACCCTCATATCATCAGGAACACGCTTAAATTCCTCAACTGCAAACAGCTCTTTCAATCGATATAAATCACCAGTGTCCAACCCTGGAATTTCTACCTGCCCCATCTGTTTCCCATCATCGTTCAGTGCCTCCATAACCTCCTCCCTCACTCCAAAATGTTCACCTAGGGGTGTCTTATGGGCAAGGTTCAAAATTCCGTTCCTTGACAACACTAAATCTGCTTCGTCTCCCTTACTTTCCTGAGCTCCACTGTGCTCCGTTTTACCACCGTCTAACCTCTCCTGGGACAGGGCTGATAAAAATGTCTTTTTAGAGCGTAGAAGGTTGAGGGGGGCACTTGATAGAGGTATTTAAAATTATGAGGGGGATAGATAGAGTTGACGTGGATTGGCTTTCCTTAACCCCACTATTCAACTCTTCACCATCCTCTAACCTCTCCTGGTACAGGGTCGGTAGAAACGTCTCTGCTAAATCAACACTAGACTTATTTAAACTGGTTCCTGTCTCAGCCGCCTTTCTCGACAAGCAGCGAGTTTTGCGCATGCGGGATAAATCTTGTAATCTATGGGCGGGTCCTCAGCACTTACAGGTTTGCTTGTCAGCTTCACTGCTGAATACACATCACCAGCATCTTTACAGATCCGCACTGAAACTGGGGTTTCTCACTCCTTCACAGATAACATCCCCTCCGAAATAAACCTCTCACGCCCCTCTCGGGCTCTACCTAACCTCGCCTTCCTCATCGGTCTGTTGACCGGCTCAATGCAACCAGTCGGAGTTGTCGTCTTTCCTTTTCCGGTCTCCTTCTTCGGAGCAAAGCACTTAAATGGTATGTGGCCCGCTTTCCCACAATTGTAACACATAAAGTTGGGAACCTTTTGCCAACCTGCTTTTCCTCCTCCTTGTCTTTTCCGCTAGTTCCCAGCTTATTCTCTGCCTTAGCCGGTGGGCTTTCTCTACCGTCCCTAGTATTCCTGTGGTAGCTCTTAATTAGGGGAAATTTTGTCTTGTGGGTTAAGGCATACTTGTCTGCTAACTTGGCAGTCGCAGACAGAGTCTCTGTCTCCTTCTCGTCCAAGTACGTCTTCATACCTTCAGGGAGTCAACTTTTAAGTTGCTCGATGAGCATCAGGTGTTGAAGCCTATCAACATTTCCATTGACCGCTTTTGAGGCGCACCACCGCTCACAATACATTTGCATCTCACGGGCAAACTCTAAATACGTGCGGTCACACTGCCTCCTCAAATTCCGGACCTTCTGCCGGGATGCCTCTGGAACCAATTCATAACTCTTTAGTATAGCCTTTTTTACATCATCATAATCTTTAGACGCATCCATAGACAATCCCGAATACGCTTGCTGAGCATTCCCCCTAAGTACGCTCTGTACCAGAACGGCCCATTTCCCCTTAGGCCAGTTCTGATTCAAAACCACTTTCACAAAAAGGAGGAAGTACCCATCGACATCCATCTCCTCGAATGGGGGTACCAACTTATCTCCTGACCAATCCTGAACCCCTTGTTAGGGTCTACTGCCTGATCCCTTCCCTTCGATGCATTTAACTTCTCTTGTTCCAGCTCAAACTTCCACTCTTCCCGTTCCTACTCAGCCTCCAGTTGCCTTATCCGGAGTTCATGCTCCCTTTTCTCCTTCTCCTCAGCCAACAATCTTTCTAACTGTAC